>NC_089743.1:8787727-8812727 GCF_040412425.1 Macrobrachium rosenbergii | reverse complement strand
CTCTCACTCGCCCTTTCCCTTTCCCCTCTCCTTTCCTCTGCATTTACTCTTTTCAATTAGTTTCTGACAAGTTATTGTTATTATTATTGTTATTATCATCACGATCGTCAACTGAGTTATTATCATCATTATTATCATCGGTGTTACCTAAATCACAATTATCCCCATCAACAGGATTATTATTATTATTATCATTATTATTATTATTCAGTTGATTTATGGCTCATCTTCAACTGCACGTAACTTGTATGAACATTGTCATTACGCCCCCAGAACGACTACTGCTACTTCCAGTAACAGCTACAACGATTACAGATGCCATAGTTGTTCCCTGAGTATTTATCCTTCTGCTAGCACGCGTACTCCTTGTTAACATTATTTTCATGAGCTATAAAATTTCCTGAGAAACGTGACTAAATCTGCCTCTTACAACGATCCCAGTAGTGCATAACACCACTATTATTACTATGAAATAAAATCTTGACATCGCTGTAAACACGGATTTTCATCAGTGGCATTGTGTTGAGCCTATTACAGGTATGCCAACATTATTAGCAGTGCCATTCCATTCATCAACAACATTCCTATCCGGGGCATTTTTTAAAGGGTATCAATATCCCTTATTTAACACGAAGTGATTTCAGAGTACGGTGTTCTACTTAAGACTGTCCTTGATGAAACTGGCGACACCATTGTCACCAAGAAGAATACATTCACACGCTGTTGCTTCGGCCATTACTATCAGTCTTGCAGTGACTATCACCTTTAGACCATTAAGAATATTTCTGCTCCAATGGAATTGTTAAGGCTATTACAGAATTGATCACACTTGCTATAGTCCATAACGACAAATGAAAGTCACACTGCAATAATGATAATGTTATGATTATTAGCTTCCACAAAAATGGCATCACAATCACCACCAACTGCAGAACTAAAGTTCTGTTTCATCTATCACAAAGACACCCGAGTGTATTTTCAATATTATCACCAGGAATAATTTCCCCACGAGGGACACCGTTATAATCATCACTATTTTTCCTGCGAAATCGCTTACACCATTTTCACCAATAATAAACCTAAAATAATACTTTCGCAGCTGTCACTATCAACATGGCCCTAGTATTACCATAATCATAACCATTATTATAATTATAATTATAAAAAGAATTATCCCTTTTAGCAGAAGAACCATCACGACTGCATCATCAACAGCGTCATCATGCCTTCTTCGACCAATGCTACTATCAAACAACTGGAAATTTACAATGACTTTTCTCCGTATGTAATTATCACAACTAATCATCATTTGTGCCTGTAGTTAGAACAATTCTCTAAGCAAATCCCCCTCGGATTTTATTCCTTTTGTAGTCTTTGTGTTGATTTTGTCCCACAAGCCTTCTTTCGGTTCACCCAAAATTCCATTCGTATTGGCTTTGGGTGTCTTGCATTCCACTTTACTTTCAATAAGCGATTTCAGCAGATTTCCTGTTATATTATTCTACTCAGAAGCTGCCATGTTTTCACTTCTCTCTAACTCCAAAGGAAGATTTTGCCGGCCTTTTTTTTTGTTTTTTGTTTTTTTGTGAGGCCGAAAGTTTCTTCATCAATAATTATTATTCGTCTTATTTCAGATTCAGCGTACATCACGGTCGTCCTCTTAACTTTTATCCAATACTTCCTGTAGGACCTTGAAAGCCAAATTCAACCAGGTAATTAATTGTTTCATAGGTCTTTTAGCTAATGACATAAGCTTTTTTTCCTTCTTTGTCATCACTGCTCGTGTGTAGAAGTCCTCTGGTCATTTTCATTCCTTTCAGTAATATTTTTTTTACACGCTTTTATTTAACTTGACTTCTGTGTCTGGCTGTCTCTGTTTGGGTCAAAACTTGCGACCGATTTTTGACCCACTTCTACCGAACCAATTCCGCCCAGATCTGGTGTACATGTTCAAAGTCGGTGAAAATGCAGTATCTAAAAGAAGGATATTAAATACTACGGCAATTTTATCGTTGTGTAGTATGAAGAAACACCTAGCCAAGGGATTTGCGTCATACGTGTGAAACATGCAGTGTCGGGACCGTAGATTCGTACACTTTCGTAACGACCGTGCAAACTAGCGAAGATGGGACTCTGCAATCGGTTCAGTCACTCGATGATGCAAGCAGTACTTATTCAACGGTCAAACACTAAAAAATCACAAGTAAAACTAGCTAAAAAAAAACTAAAACCACGCTTTCATTTCAAAATGCACCGAAAAGTATACAACAAAACTTTCTGTGATTCACAATATTAATGGTTACTTACGCTTACGCTTTCCTCAAAAAACTCTCTGGTATGCACGACGTCTAGGCTTACTTATGCCTAATGTAAAATCATGAGCCGCTTACCCTAACTTGCACACAATTCTATACAGACATGTATTGTACAGAATTGTATTGAAAACGTACTTTATTGACGAAATATAATACATATATATATATATATATATATATATATATATATATATATATATATATAGACATAGGTAAAGAAAGAGCGTTATGGATGCGAAATTGCACGCCAGTAATGTGAATTGTCAAGCAATTTCTAACAACGACGTTTATGGCCTACTCTTAGTGGTTCTTGAGGAAGCTTACCAGGTATGGAACAAATTATATGCAAGTCTATGATAACAGTCACTTAACCGCCTTCATTGCTTTCACAGACTTCTTCAGGTCTTAACCTGCTTACATCATCACTGGGTACATAGCGAGATTTAATCCCACATATCAGTGCTGTGAAATCTTGCTTCAGGAAACTTCTCAATTTAAATATGTCCGTATAGAACTGTATGGAAGTTAGGAAAGTACGCGCCCCACTTTTGATGTTTAGAAGTAACCAATAATATTGTGGATCACAGAAAGCTTTACTTTATACTTTTTGATGTATTTTTAAATAGATGCGTGATTTTAAAATTATTTTTAGAGTTTACTTAATGCTACATACACTCTTACTGGGTTATAGAATTGAGTTTCAATTTTTCTTTTATCATATATATACATACATACATACATACATACATATATATATATATATATATATATATATATATATATATATATATATATATATATATATATATATCTTCTTCTTTTTCTTTTAACGTGCTTTTATTCCCATTTTTGTATGGGGTAATACGATGCCTTCTTTTGAAGGACTTTTGATATATATATATATATATATATATATATATATATATATATATATATATATATATATATATATATATATATATATATATATATATTCTTTCATCCCAAACAGCCACGATTCTGTTAGTACAGCCGAAATCAATGGATCAATGGGTATTATTAAGTGGCTAGATAGTTAACTGTCCAACATTACTGTAGATGTACAGTAAGTTCCGAACCGAACGACAAACGTACACAAACACAGTCCACCAGATGCAAGACAAACAAAGAGTTTCCATCATTTAACCTTAGTAGAAATATCGCGAATGTACAACAAAACAAATAGAGAGATACAGAAAGAGGGTACAATGGTGAGACATCGTAGTGTCTATTAAACACATACACACGCACACACACACATATATATATATATATATATATATATATATATATATAAATATTATATATATATATATATATATATATATATATATATATATATATATATATATATATATATATATATATTAACCTAGATATAACAAAGTCATGTGGCGTCGTGGTTAAGAGAGTGCATTATCTCCTCATCATTAATTCTTCTTCCCCTTGTTCATTTCCATTATTTCATTTAGTTTTCGTTTTCTTCCACTCTCCTCCTTTCTTTATCTTGTTCTATTTCTTGTTCTTTTTCTCCGTCTTCTTCTTGTCCTTCATCCCTCTCCATTTTCCATCTGCCAAACTTCCCCTAAACTACCTTTATTTCCCCTTCTTGGATATTATGTATCTTTTAATCTTTATTGTCGCCCCTCTTCCTTCCACACACACACACATACATATATACATACATACAGACATACATACACTCTCACTCCCCTATGTAAACCTTTATATGCAACACCCTCTCTCTCTCTCTCTCTCTCTCTCTCTCTCTCTCTCTCTCTCTCTCTCTCTCTCTCTCTCTGAGACAAAGGCTTTTAAATACCCGCTTCATATCCACTTGAATGGCCAACACCCTTTTAAATTGAAACACACTTGCCATCAGCCCTTTGACGAAGGCATTCTCTCTCTCTCTCTCTCTCTCTCTCTCTCTTCGCTTACTAGCAGTCACAAACGTCTTATAAATTATGAATGCGGAAAACCACAACCCTAACTACAGATGCATTTTCTTCATTTCTTCATCGTGGACTTATGATACTCTCGAGTCTAATCACTCATATTTTATATATACTTATCAGAAGCTGAATTTGTTAGTGTGACAAACTTCATCTTTTGCTACGCCTCAAAACTACCTTTCTATATAAGTTTGCATGATACACACACACACACACACACACACACACACACACACACACACACACACACACACACATATATATATATATATATATATATATATATATATATATATATATATATAAGCATATATTTTTATATATATAAATATATGATGATTATATGATCACTTTCCATATCGCTCATTACCAACAAGAAAATCAAAGACTGGGTGTAATTCTTGACGGGTTTCAGATTTGCTTCTAAGCATTACCATTACTGATAATACAAAAGCGGTCAAGATTTACACCAATCCTTATATTTCCCGGTGATAATGATACATAATACACACACACACACACACATATCTACATATTTCTACGACAGAGTTAAAAACTATGAATACGGCAGTGAATACTGTCTTGTATCTTCTCTGAAGTACACCATTTACATCTATACATGGCAGGCGAATAGTCAAGGCTAGCATAACAAGTAAAATATTTGCCGAAGTTTCTTCGGCGCAATGAAGTTTTCTGTACAGCCGCTACAGCGTATAATCAAGGCCACCGGAAATAGGTATATCTTTCGGTGGTCTCGGTATAATGCTGTATGAGTAGCGGCGCATGAAACTTTAAGCACAGACCGGTGGTGGCTTATCCTATATCGTTGCCAGAAGCACGATTATGGCTAACTTCAACCTAAAATAAAATAAAAACTACTGAGGCTAGATGGCTGCAATTTGGTATGTTTGATGATTGGAGGGTGGATGATCAACATACCAATTTGCAGACCTCTAGCCTCAGTAGCTTTTAAGATCTGAGGGCGGACAAAAAAGTGCGGACAGAAGAAAGTGCTGACGGACAGACAAAGCCAGCACGATAGTTTTCTTTTACAGAAAACAAAAGAAAAAAAAAAAAAGAAGAAAAAAAAAAGTGAAACAATCATACCAGAACTTCTATGAAACATAATCTGTGCACATATTTGTACATTCATATAAGTTACAATTATTAAATTAAGGCTCTGAAATTCTATAGCTCATGAAATATAATAAAATATACAAATAAGTAAATAATCAAATAAATGGTCACTTTATAATTCGATAATCCTCAGCCTTTACTTCCAAATTCTGTAAGAGATAAATCAATTACAAATATTATCTGAAGTCATTCAACAGTTGAAACCAATAAAGGCAGAAACATACATACATACAAACATACATACATACATAGATACATATATATAATATACACACACATATATATACATATATGTGTGTGTGCATGTGTGAAAGAATTTAAACTTTCAATACCAACATTACTGTTTGTAAAAAAAAAAAAAAAATTTATCTGACTGGATGAAAAGAAAACCTAAACTAATTTACAAAATCTTCCGATTCATGGTGTACGGAAAATACATCTTAATCAATGGTAATATTTACTCAAATTATCGTAACGCATGAATGAAGGTACAATGCACATATAATTACGTGTTGACATATTATTTAGTCACGGAGAATAGCCCAATATCTTTCCAGTTATCAGTGATTTGATAGAAAACAGGAATCTATTTCGCCTGCCATTTCTTTAGCCTTTGAGAAAGTCCTGATGTCTAAGGGAAACCGTCAAATCTGGCAGTTGTCTATGCTTTAGTTTATTCTTTTGAATTCGCTCGCATACTTTAGTTTATATTTCATTTCTTAGCAACAGAAACGTACAGTTAAATTATTGCTATCATTTGTTTCATTCATGATGCTGTGAACGTAGAGGCATTAGACTAGCGCCCTTCACGCTCCAAAAATGACAGGGTACTTTTTTATTCAATATTTTTAATAATAAAAAATATAACTCACATATGATCACAACAGCAATAAGCTACTCACCCACCTTCGCTTAATACGCTTCCGTGGCTATATCGAGAAATCTGATACGGCTCTTTTCTGGTGTGAGAGAATTTGGAGAGAGAGAGAGAGAGAGAGAGAGAGAGAGAGAGAGAGAGAGAGAGAGAGAAACTATTTGGCTTTTCTCAGGGAGCTCGGGGTTGTCATCTTTTAAAACCCTTCAAATTTCATCATTTATCAACGAATGAAAACAAATAACATGTTTTTGTTGCTTCTTAATCGAACTTCAAGATTCGGCGTATATATAAGAAATGTATAGCTATTTACAATAACATATACACGAATAAGTTGGAAATATGAAGTTTGAAAAAGTACACAAAAATAATAAAAAGTACATACGATATTGCACAAAAATGGACAAATATAAAAACGCACATACAAACAAACTCACGCGCACACACACACACATATATATCCATTATATATGTAGATATATATATATATATATATATATATATATATATATATATATATATATATATATACTGTATATATATACCAACTTATACTGAAGTATATGTATACAATTATACCTAGAGCAACATCAAATATACCTAACGATAGCAGCAGATTAGTAATAACATGGAAAGCACTTCCCATCCCTCGATGCCGAAACTACCATCACGAGGGATCTTTTTTCCTGGTTGCTACTGGAATAGAGGAGCCGACAACCAGAATCAACCCTATTCCTTACCTACCTGCAAACATTCGAGCGCTCAATACCACTCACTTTGTTCATAGCAATTACCTACATCTATTATCTCCTTCATATTTGAAAGGAGAGAGAGAGAGAGAGAGAGAGAGAGAGAGAGAGAGAGAGAGAGAGAGAGAGAGAGAGAGAGAGAGAGAGAACTGATGATAGCTAACATTCAACGCAAAGATGAAAATATTAATCTTTATACCTATTCTATCTGTGTTAACACCAAAATAAATTAAACACATTTATATGGAGTCCAAAGCTCCGATATCCTGACGCAACAAAATATCGTTTATGATATTTTCTATATCATACACAACTGCATGACTTATGACACATCGACACATTCTCCTTGTCGCTGTAAATTACCTGAAGAGAATCCTAACTCACCATTATGATTTTAATACTTCCATTACCTCAAAATAATTAAAATATTCACATTTAATTTTCTGAGGACCGATGTCATCATTCTCCCTTTTACTTCAGACGGACAAGATGCCAGTCATCTAACTCTGAAGTGTGCTAATGAATCTGCCCACTGAAACGTTTTATAGTTATTCCCACTTGAGGACCTACCAAATCTGAGAACAAATCAGAAGGCAGCAAGTATCACAGCTAAGAGGCTGAGAAATGACGAGTTCAACAGCGTCTCCCAACAATGGGAAATCTCTGAATGGAAGCTCTTCGGCGTAGAGCAAACCTCAAATACTTTTTTATTCTACTCAAATGAGAGCTTTCAAAGAATAAAAAACTACTGAGTGGTCGGTAAATAATCAGAAATAGCCTCAGCTTATTTCTTAATGTGTATTCTTCAAATCTAAAGGAAAACTGAATATAAAACATCACAGTGGTGAGCTTGTAAATTAACCATATATACAATATGGAAATGGCCGTTAGGTCAAAACGAAAAATAAACCTCAACTTAGACATTAAAGCCAGGTGCCTATAACCAAATATAAACATAAACCTTAATTTCCAAGAGAAATCGAAAGAACAAAAAGAAGTTAACCGACCCAGCCAATTACAAAAGGAGCGCAAATCAGGCACAAAATAGACCTCATTAAAAATGAAAGCCTTGGAGGCTAAACTAACCGACAAATACCACTCATATTAGTAGAAACCAGAAAACGGAGGAAGAGGAGGGGAAGAGTGCGGAGGAAAAGAAGGCAAGGAGGAGAGAGAGAGAGAGAGAGAGAGAGAGAGAGAGAGAGAGAGAGAGAGAGAGAGACTCATCAATTATTGACTGAGGAAAAACAAGCAAACAAAAAGTTCGTTTAAACAAACCCATGCAAAAGGGGATAGTAAAAAGGGCGTGCATACCCCCACACGTCGACATGCAAGCGACAGCGCGAGAACAATAGGCACAAGCAGGATGCTAAAAGGGCATACGACGAAGGGAGAGGGAGAGGAGGAGGAGGAGGAGGAGGAGGAGGAGGAGGAGGAGGAGGAGGAGGAGGAGGAGGAGGAGGAGGAGGAGGACGGAAAGGTGGAGGAAAGGGACAAACTGCGAGGCACTCAGAAGGATCAAGTAAAGCACTTATGAAATATAAATGGAGAGAGAGAGAGAGAGAGAGAGAGAGAGAGAGAGAGAGAGAGAGAGAGAGAGAGAGAGAGGTGGGGGGAGGGGGAGGGGTGGGGAGACGTGTCAAGCTGTCAGACCCCGAAGAGGAGGTGACAGACGAAAAGACATCGCGACAACCTAAATGCCAAAAGGACTATGCCAGCTGCCCAACGTCCGGTGTCGCTGAAGCAAGAAAACACATGAACGCAATGCTTATTAACCGTTGGCTCAGCCTCAGGCCATCTTTATACGTGTCAGCACACCACCGGCACGATTTATCTCATCCATTTCAATTATCTCTTACATCTGTTTACTCATACTCACCTGTATGTGCAACTCTAGTGAAAGTCTGATGGTCACCGAATATTTTAGAGCATGCAAAAATTCCGTTTTTATAAAGAGTTTTTTCTTTATTTCAATTAGGATCTCAACTCTATGTATATACTGTGTATATATATATATAATATAAGAATTTTTTCTTTATTTTAATTAGGATCTAAACTCTATTCATATACGGTGTGTGTGTATGTATATATATATATATATATATATATATATATATATATATATATATATATATATATATATATATATATATATAATCTCAGTATGAATAGAGTTCAGATACAAATTAAAACAAAGAAACAAATATACATGCACATATATATATATATATATATATATATATATATATATATATATATATATATATATATATATATATACTAACTATATATATATATATACTAGAGAGAGAGAGAGAGAGAGAGAGAGATTCCTCATTTAAAGCAATGTAATCCTTAAAAGAGTAGCATATAAGTATCACGTAAAAATATCAAAATTACAAAAAAGATACGACTGGTAGATGAACGGTTTAAAATAACTAAAATAATAACCGGCTGTGAATACTGTTAAAATGCATTCATATCGACAGCATTTCTACTGCTGGCTTTCATTCTACTCCAAATGAAACTGAAAATATTATGGACCAAAATGACAGCCAAGACACTGAACAACAATGAAATGAACTAAGAATGAGAATCAATACAGCACAGAAAGTGAAAATAGAGGGCACTCCAGACACACCAAAAACCAAGAAATCTCAAGAAAACATAAAAAAATAAAATAAAATAAAATGAAATTCGAAAAGCAAAATGTATGAATGGTGATGTAAAATGCAATGAAAATGCAATTCATTCAAAACGGAAAAAAAATTAACAGTAGTAAGAAAGCATGATACTATTCATATAAAAAAACCAAACTGCAAGATAACTGGTCTTCAGTTAGGGAAGTACGACTTCCAGTTATCTCGAATGACCGGCAACAAAACGAAGTCGTCATTGTCATGGCAACTCTGACAATGACATGGCAACATCACTGGCCAAATTGCTGTCCAGTCCAACTAGAACACTTGGAAGGTGGCATTACTGGTGGGTGGGTGGAGGGGGGTTATTACGGGGAGGGGAACTGTAGGGATCGGCGGTTGGGGCCGACTACGAAGCAAAAAGTGGCTAGATGGGGGACGACAGAGGCTGTAACATTGCAAGAAATGATATTACGACAAAGGACGATGAGCCTTCTCATGGTACGCCTTCGGGAGGAGGAAGAGCTGAGGAAGAAAAGAACAGGAGGAAGAAGAAATACAAGAACACGAGTAATACCATAGAGGCTAACGTTCACAACGCCTCGATGAACCCGTTCTTTAATATTTTTCCTTTGTATAGAAAATTTACTATTAACGAGAGAGAGAGAGAGAGAGAGAGAGAGAGAGAGAGAGAGAGAGAGAGAGAGAGAGAGAGAGATTAACAGACACTGGCAGCAAAATGAGCTATTTACAGAGGCCGCATGACCATCGACACTGATCACTTCATTACCTGTGTTTTTAAGAGAGAGAGAGACCTTACAGACCTTACAGTTCGTTCGGGTTGCCCCAGGTCCCTCAGTGTGAGGCACCTCTGATGTCTACCAGAGAATTGCTAATGCATCTTCCGGTATATTTTGCATCTTCCAGTCTTGGATGGTCTGGGATGCATCTTAAATATTTGTCGAGCTTATTCTTCAACACATCTATGCTCACTCCTGATATGTTTCTCAGATGAGCTGGTAGCGCATTGAATAGACGCTGCATTATCGATGCTAGTGCGTGGTGGATTAATGTCCTGTGTGCTTTCCTTAGTTTTCCTGGTATAGTTTTGGGCACTACTAATCTACCTCTGCTTGCTCTTTCTGATATTTTTAGCTCTATGATGTTTTTGGTAGTTCCTTCTATCTGTTTCCATGCCTGGATAATCATGTAGCGTTCTCTTCTCCTTTCAAGACTATATAAATTTAAGAATTGTAGTCTTTCCCAGTAGTCAAGGTCCTTAACTTCTATTCTAGCTGTAATGGACCTTTGTACACTCTCTCTTTGTGCAATATCCTTTTGGTAGTGTGGGTACCATATTATATTGCAATATTCAAGTGGACTACGTACGTATGTTTTATATAGCATAATCATGTGTTCTTGTTTTGAAGTGCCGGAACAACATTCCCATTTTTGCTTTGCATTTTGCCAATAGTATTGCTATTTGATCATTACATAACATATTCCTATTCAACATTACACCAAAGTCTTTAACTGCTTCCTTATTTGTGATTGTCTCATTATTAGGTCCTTTATATGCATATAGCATTCCTTCTTTATCACCATAGTTTATTGATTCAAATTTATCAGAGTTAAATACCATCCTATTTACCTCTGCCCATTTATATATGCTGTTTAGGTCTCTTTGTAGCGAGTTCCTATCTTCATCACAAGTAATCTCTCTACTTATTCTTGTGTCATCAGCGAAACTTCTCACTACCGAGTCCTTAACATTACTGTCTATGTCTGCAATCATAATCACAAACAGCAATGCAGCTAACACCGTACCTTGTGGCACACCAGATATTACCGTAGCTTCATCTGATTTCTCGTCGTTAGCAATCACTATCTGTTTTCTGTTTTGCAAAAATTCTTTTATCCATCTTCCTACTTTATCCACAATATTATGTTTTCTCTTTTTTTTTGCTAATATATTATGGTCTACCTTGTCAAAAACTTTTGCAAAGTCTAGGTAAACCACATCTGTATCTTTTTCATTTATCGTATTTTTATATATGCTTTCATGGTGCACTAACAGTTGGGTTTGTGTACTTCTTCCTATATTAAACAAACTATTTTTCATTAAATGTTTCATTATATATTTTTTCATTACCCTTTCGTAAACTTTCATAATATGAGATGTCAGACTCACAGGCCTATAATTACTTGCCTCTAGTCTTGATCCACCTTTGAAAGTTGGGGTAATATACGCTAATTTATGCTCATCATAAATCTTGCCTGTATTTATACTTTGTCTTAATAATATTGCGAGTGGCTTTGCAATTGAATGAACCACTTTCTTTAACAAAATGGCAGGAACACCATCCGGTCCTGCTGCTGATCCATTTTTATCTCATTAGAGAGAGAGAGAGAGAGAGAGAGAGAGAGAGAGAGAGAGAGAGAGAGAGAGAGAGAGAGAGAGAGAGAGAGAGCTTAAGATTATACTTTTATTAAAAGTACGTTTATTAAGCATTCCGCAGACCTGGATGGACAAGGTATTCGTACTTGAATGACACGCTTCGGCCGATTGCTTCTAGAAGCAAAGGGCTTTTGCTGAAGACAAGAAAAGCCAGTTCAAGCACACGCACACACACATGTACTTACATACATATATACATTCATACATAAATACATACATATAATAATGTGTGTATGTATGTGTAATAAATATATATATATATATATATATATATATATATATATATATATATATATATACATACATACATACACATATATATATATGTATATATTTATGTATGACTATATATATGTAAGTACGTAGGTATACTAACGTTGTGATAAACAATTTCCTAATTGGATTTAAATTTTGCTGTTGGAATCTTTAAAACAATTACTTGCACATTGACTAACATTTAATTTGGTGGACCACCGAAGTAAAACCACTATGCATATTCACCTATGCTTATTATTTATCTAAGATGTTTCGAAGATTCTAACATTACTTAATAAATGTCTAGTGGCTAAGTAATCCAGGGCATGATTACCATGACAGTTGCTTGGAAGTTCTGTTCTCTGAGCAATGGGAACAACTGACTTACTGATTTAGAAAGAGCTGATATCACATCTAGTATGGCCACTGACGCCGAAAACATAAAATTGTTAATAGACTGGATTGACATAACTTCAGAAAGAGACTCTACAACAGCATTAGGTAAGTGCAAAAATATTATTAAAGGATGTGTTAGTATACACAAGCCCCACCCTCAAAAAAAAAAAAGACGCTCAAAGATATCCTCACAAAAAATATACTACTGGGTTTGTGCATCAAGAAGAGGAAAACGCCTGACTCAGCAGCATGAGTCGATTACACGACCAGAGCTTTCAATCATTTTCAATCTGGAAACGAAGAAGAAGAATGGAGGAGGAATTATTACATCAAATGAGACAAAATACAGAATCTTAAGGAAAAGTTGATATAAAGCTCTGGCTGAATAAATCTCAATATCTTGTCAAATTCTCGTCCAAATTATCTCAATTTCCAAATTACTTGATCAAAATTGCTCGTCATTACCAAACAACGTATTGATTTAAGGTTTCTACTCAGTTAAATGACTCAGAGAGATATTTCAGGGGTTGTAATAACCTCGCGTCCGAAATTAGTTCCGGGATCTTGAGCCACTACAAAGTGCTCATGCATGGGAAATGTTACATACCAATAAATAATGCAACGTCCGTTTATTATTGGTGTTATTTATTGGGCCTCAATTCTTGTACAACTAGCCTAAAGACCAGCTACCACCAAATAGGAGGAAAACTTACACATACATACAAACATATATATATATATATATATATATATATATATATATATATATATATATATATATAGTGTGTGTATATATCAATAAGTAACAATATGTAACATAATAGACCTAATAAAAACAAAACAGCAACTAACAATAAAGAAACATGTAAATAAGCAAATAAGCTAACAAAATAAATACTCAATTGAGAAATGTATCGCCAATAAAACCACATAACGTCCCCTGGATTCTATAAATGTCAATTCACATTGAGACTCAGGGCAGTGCTACATGAACTTTTTCCTTTCGCCATACTGCCTGCCGTCAAGAGCACTAAATGGTGTTCGAGTTGTAACAAGGATCGAATCAATCAAAGGCATTTTTCTTTCTTCAAGGGAAGTGCTTTTGCGCATTTACCCGAGCAATAAGCTTGATGCAAGCTATTTCATTAAAAAATATTTATCATTACAAATGTTACGTTTGAGGCCAATTGCTACGTTCCGTAAATGTAACTATAACATGGTAACACATACGCCAGCCATAGGCTTAGCCTATTACAACAGAATTTTTTTTTTTATTATCAACAAGAACCTCGTTCCTAGAATATATGATAAAATGCGGCTATTTAAGACTACCCATATTTCCACTTAGTTGATATAACTTGCAGGCAGTTAGGGGAAGTTATTTTGACAGGCCTTCTACTCTACTCTATTATTACGGTATAAAGTGAGGTGGCGATTTTGGCAACAAGGTGACAAAGGCGGCGACTTGAGTGTTACCACCAGCGCAGTGCTGGCTACTCAGCGCAGAATCTGAAATGCAAAATGCAGAAAGATGCCAGGAAATGTGACCGTGTTACAGCGCCTTGGGATCCCTTAAATTTAGGATGTGCAGATATCCCTTAGATTTAATTGCTTTCGTAAAATGAACATATAATCTTCAGGAATAAGGTTAATTTCATGATTCCATGACTACATTTCTAGAGGGAGTAGCATCCCACTAGGACATGAATCAATCATTTACTGCCACGGGGTACTGTCAAGTTACGTCGTCGGTACATGACAGTCTATTTACAAACAAGTTTGCAGCTCTTCCTCAATTTTTCTAAACAAATGATTTCACAATTGAAAAGAAAGGAAACTTCCATTTCAATTTACAAGGCTAAAGTAGAGGATACATCAAAGAACAAAAACTTTCGAGAAGTGCCACTCAGAGATGCACCACCACTGGTCACGAAGCTTTACACTCAAGCCTCATGGAAATCCATCTCACAATAACCACATTTTGTAACCGTTTTCAAAGTTTGTGCGACTGAACTAATGGTTCTCCAGAAGGCACCATGTTCAGTTGTAAATGAAGCCAGTGTCTATAAGTTATTCAGCTGATGCGAAAGTCCCTGCATTTGGAAACAGAGTGGGACTCTCTCCCCCCTTCCCCTCTCTCCTCTGTAATAGAAAGCAGGCATATCTTATATCGTCCTACAAACCCTCGTAAATTGAGCAATCTGGGAGAGATGGGGGAGGGGGGCCAAATCTCTCCGAGCCCATTTAAAGCCCTTCAGATGATGGTCGAGGCCCCTTAAAAATTGGATGGGGGTGAGATTCCTCACAAGGGTTCTTCCCCTTCTGCCTTCCCATACTTTTCCCCCTTCTGCAGTCCCTTTCGTCAGTTGCACTCAAATCTTCTCCCCAAAATGCTGTCCCCTTCCGAAACGAGAGAGAGAGAGAGAGAGAGAGAGAGAGAGAGAGAGAGAGAGAGAGAGAGAGAGAGAGAGAGAGAGTCCCTCCCGACAAACCCCCATTTACCAAAACGAATTCCTGCTTATCTCTATTTTATCACTAAGATCTACAGTATTGGAAGAGCTAAAGCTCAGATATATATATATACTGTATATATATATATATATATATATATATATATATATATATATATATATATATATATATATGTAATGGAACGCTGTGTAAATAAAAAAAAATGACGCAACCAACAGAGCCTTCTTTAAAGCTTCAATTTCATTAATAATTACAGTATTTATTGTTAACAGACTAGATGGTGCTTTCTTAAGACTAAATAGTAAAGGCCCTGTTACACATTAAAAGGACTTCATGCAAGTACGAACTCCAAGATGACATCACAGCCATATTAACGAGAACGTATGGAGACAGCAAACCTCCGCCAAGACTGACAAGTCCAACCCAGTCCCCTAAAGTCACATTTCTTATCCCGCTGAAAACGTCATCATTTGTTACCAGTCACGATACACACTTTTGGTAAAATGCTAAAAAAAAAAAAAAAAAAAATCGCCACCTAAATTTTTTGCCTCATCATGCTCAAGACCAGATTAGAAGTAAGGCTTTGGATGATCAACGATGGCTAAGAAATTTTAGAGAAAGCAAAAACTCGATTTCCGCACCAGCACCTGTTGCAGTCCAGTCCTGTAACCTTCATTCATTTACGAAACGGGACCATAGCTTCCTCCGAGGTAAGGCCCCACCTTTATTGGTTCTCTCCAATCATTTCTTGTTTTCTGAAGGTGTAGTTTAGATATGGGGGTTTCACGCACTGCCTCGTTGGCCTTCATTTCATAATAAAAAAAATAAATAAATCAATAAAAACTTGACAGGGCCAAGCCAGGACGACGAATATTGAAAGTCCTTACACAGAAGCCATGAAATACCGTTAAGTACGTAAGCGAATACATATTTTTCTTTTACCATTTCATTATCTGTACTTTTTTTTACTCTACCGGTTATCTTCACGCACTGAAGGAATAAAAGTACGTTTACCTAGGCAATATCATTAAGGAATCGATTCTTTACCAATTAAAAGGGAGGGAACAGAGATAATTAAAAAGGTACATAAGAAAATTTGATTAAATTACTAGTTGAAATGATACCAGAAAACTGTACAACAGACAATTTACAGAGAAGAACCATGTTGTATCTTAATATGTTCATAGCATCAATTATTAATTTCATAACTCTCACTCATTACAACTACTATAGCAAACTATTTTACTTGATAAAAATACTTTACCAACCCCGAAAATATTTTTAATTCAATCTTTGACTCGATGTAATTTCTGTCGCACCTTCTACCCTCTGTAGCGGCCACGGGACCTCTTCTGAATGCCTCCTGCAGAATGAAAGGGAAAGAATGGCGACATCCGCATTCCCAAGACGATTCCAACCAACTAATTAAAAAAGCTGCGGTTATAGCAATGACTCTGTCATAAAAAAGATGCAAATTTACTTCAGCTGATACGTGAAGAATATCTCATAAATTTCAAATTACAAGGCAAAAAACCATTAACACTGCAAAACTGTGGTGAGGAGGAGTGTATTTTGCTCTTGTAAAATTAATCTGAGTTCGACAGGCATAACGAACTAAAATCAAACATTCATCCTTCTTGGTGGTGCAGTGAGTTACCGTTAACCTCAGTTTTCTAAATATTTCCTTCCGGATTTCAATGCTTCAAGTGGAAAAATGTTTCCAAAAATTGATTTAACAGCAAAGTTTAGTGGGTTTTCAGAGCTGCAGACGAAATAAAAAAAAAAATACGTTACAGGCAAATTATTAGATCATCGTGGCTTTTACAAATCACATACGCACTAATATATATATATATATATATATATATATATATATATATATATATATATATATATATATATATATATATATATATACATATATATACATACATATATATATTTGCATCAAGATCAAGGGCAGAACACAGAAGCAGATGACACAGTAACCATTTATTCCGACGTTTCATGATTCTTAATCACATCATCAGGGAGATCTACGACAATAAAATACAATATATTAATATAAATTAATTAAAAGAGTTATATACAAGACTTTACTTTAAAAACGTAGAGAGCAAGCTAGGAAAATTTATAAAAATAGAACATAAAAAGATAAAATTATCAAGAACAGACAACACTTTCAAACATAGACGCATTTAGAAACAAAATAGCAAAAACCCAGACAACATACTTAAATACAGATGCACTTAAAAATCACTGGAGGGTAACCTACCAATCCAGAGGCCAAGAACACACTAAGTATAAAACACACACACACACACACACAAAATTTCGAAAAAGGCAGAGAGTTAAGACAAATACAAGGGTACAGCAGTTGTTTGACAATTCAGTGAGGGAACTCGTTGTTTAATATTCAGTGTTTCGAGAATAAGCAGTTCTTGAGGACTGCTTGTATAACAATAATCTTAAAATCTTCATAGTTGATATCAGTTTTTGCATTTTAATGGTATGGCTGCGTATATTAGAGGATTCTGGGTTAGTTAATCGGCACCCGGTTCTATAACTTATCCCTCTGTGGGAATCGGCCCTCACCCTGAGAAGCCGCCTGGTGGATCAATATATTTTCCTAAATTACATTTAGGACAATTGTACTCATAGACAACACCAGACGACATCAAAAGGCGGTAGCCGATCATAAATCTGAAAAGAGAGCCGATACTTTTTGGGTTCTTAGGAATTAGTTTAAGATCGATAGCCCCAATATATTTTGGACGATTTTCATGAAATCCCTACGAAAGTTGTCATCACATAAGAAGGAAAAGTTGCATATAATAGAAGTTTAGGCACATTATAACACTTAGGCTTATTGGAAAATTTTCTATTTAGAAGTTTTTGAGGATCCTGTAAAAAAACATGAGTAGGAAACAATTATTGAGAAGTATTGTTGTAAGAAGACGATTTCTTGGTGAAAGAGGACCCAATCCGACGTTAGAGATAAAGCACGATGTATTAAGGTGTAAATAGAGTTAAGTTTAAAATTGATAAAACAAAAGCTATAAAAATTGGACCCCAGACCAGTAAAAGTTTTCTTTCGGAATACAGAATTATTAAACTTATCATTATCCTTAGTTAGAGTATGTCTAAAAAGGCTAGCTTGGAGTCGTATTCTTTTTCTATGGTAAAAGTGATGTTATGATGATAGGAGTTAGAAAATTCTAGGAAGCGTTCTGCATCGTGGTCTTGTTTAAATAAAATAAAAGTGTCATCAACATATCTGGCATAGAATAGGGGACGATAAGCCAGGGGGCATTCATCAGTAATTGCTCCTCCAGGAGCACATGAGATGTTGGCGAACGTAGGTCCGAGAGGAGAACCCATGGCCATTCCTCTCGGACGTTCGCCAACATCTTCATGCTCCTCAGGAGCAATTACTCGATGAATGCCCCCGGCTTATCGTCCCCTATTCTATGCCAAGCTGATGACACTTTATTTTATTTAAACAAGACCACGATGCAGAACGCTTCCTAGAATTTTCTAACTCCTAATCATCATAACATTTTATACCTCTGACTCAAGCTAGCCTTTTAGAATACTTTAACTGGATAATGATAAGTTTTATACCTCTTTATTTTTTTCACTGGTCTTCCAATTTTATAGCTTTTGTTTTATCAATTTTAAACTTAACTCACACCTTAATACATCGTGCTTTATCTCTAACGTCGGATTGGGTCCTCTTCACCAAGAAATCGTCTTCTTACAACAATACTTCTCCAATAATTGTTTCACTACCATGTTTTTTACAGGATCTCAAAAACTTCTAAATAGAAAATTTCCAATAAGCCTAAGTGTTATAATGTGCCTAAACTTATTATATGCAACTTTTCCCTTCTTATGTGATGACAACTTTTTAGGATTTATGAAAATCGTCCAAAAATATATTGGGGCCATCGATCTTAAACTAATTCCTAAGAACCCAAAAAGTATCGGCTCTCTTTTTCAGATTTAAGGATCGGCTACCGCCTTTGATGTCGTCTGGTGTTGTCTATGAGTACAATTGTCCTAAATGTAATTTAGAAAATATATTGATCCACCAGGTGGCTTCTCAGGTGAGGGCCGATTCCCACAGAGGATAAGTTATAGAACCGGGTGCCGATTAACTAACCCAGAATCCTAATATACGCAGCCATACCATTAAATGCAAAACTGATATCAAATATGAAGATTTTAAGATTATTGGTTATACAAGCAGTCCTCAAGAACTGCTTTTATTTCGAAACACTGAATATTAAACAACGAGTTCCTCACTGAATTGTCAAACAACTGGCTGTACCCTTTGTATTTGTCTTAACTTTCTCTCTGCCTTTTCTGAAATTCTTGTGTGTGTGTGTGTGTGTTTTATACTTAGTGTGTTCTTGGCCTCTGGATTGGTAGGTTACCCTCCAGTGATTTTTAAGTGCATCTGTATTTAAGTATGTTGTCTGGGTTTTTTGCTATTTTGTTTCTAAATGCGTCTATGTTTGAAAGTGTTGTCTGTTCTGATAATTTTATCTTTTATGTTCTATTTTTATAAATTTTCCTAGCTTGCTCTCTACGTTTTTAAAGTAAAGTCTTGTATATAACTCTTTTTAATTAATTTATATTAATATATTGTATTTTATTGTCGTAGATCTCCCTGATGATGTGATTAAGAATCATGAAACGTCGGAATAAAATGGTTACTGTGTCATCTGCTTCTGTGTTCCTGCCCTTGATCTTGATGCAAATGTGATGTGCGCTGTGTTCGCCTTTTACATATATATATATATATATATATATATATATATATATATATATATATATATATATATATATATATATATATATATATATATATATATATGTTCAGAAGGTACTGTCTGCTTCGTTCTTTCTCTGTATCATGTGATGACACTGTTACCTAATGGCGCAGCCCCTATGGTGGTAAAAAGGACAACGTTTCGAAGACGTTTGGTGCTCCTAATTTGTCATGCATACAGTTACTAAGCAGACTACGTGTTGCCTAATTTTGTTATCTGGAACACCCGTAATACACAAAGAAATTCTTACGTACATGAAAATATTGATTTTACCCTGAAAACTTGAACCATTAGATTTGAAACACACACACACGTTAAAAACCATGTCGAAACACAAAGCGAGTAAAAAAAATTCTAGATCAAGAAAGATACACTGTTCATATCCTCGATAAATGAGAAGAAGCGATATTATTGTCTCTGGGTTAGATCATTATTTTAACAAGAGATAATAAATATATGAACGAGACTACATATTCTAATGACAGATTATACATAGCAAGGAAACTCTATCAGAGTAATAAAAGTACGCCTGTTAGCGTATAGATATTGACAAAAACTATAACACACTCACAGAGAGAGAGAGAGAGAGAGAGAGAGAGAGAGAGAGAGAGAGAGAGAGAGAGAGAGAGAGAGAGAAAAGAAATACCTACGATGTGATTTTTTTTCGGTGGGCAGTGATTACGGCAAGTGCCCAAAATCCCAAGATAGAAAAAAGACAACGGAAAATTTACATTCTTTCGTCCTCTTGTTTTCCTATTCCTAGTTTTTCCTACCGAGTCCTTTTTAATATTAAAAAAAAACTCTCCCCACTAACGAACTGGCTCTGTTCTACTCCGCTATAATATGTAAAACAGTACCTCTACTACAAAAAATCTTATTGAGGATGATTACAATTGGACGCTGGTCGAAATATTATTACGAAGTTAAGTAATGGACAACGAGCTTGTCAGAGAGAGAGAGAGAGAGAGAGAGAGAGAGAGAGAGAGAGAGAGAGAGAGAGAGAGGAATGACCTTCACCTGCTAACCGCCTACCTCCAAATCCGACAAAGCTTTGAAGTACTGTAGCGATCTCATGTTGAAAGACATTCACTGTAAAATCTCCCGTTGCCATTTTAGTTGCTCAAAAAATAAATAAATAAATAAATAAAAATTACCAAATCTATTCATATGTTACACGAATAACTACTACATGTGTAAGACTTGTTATTTATTTGACCGGGAAGAGGAGATGCAGTATAGGAGTCCAGGCATTACAGGGATCTATTTCACATTAGGCATTCGAGAATTACGGCTGCGCTGTGAAAGAGACGCTGTCATCACAGACATCCACAGCCTACGGCACAATGTGAATTACGCAGGGGCCCTTGCGAACCTCAAGATATGGTTGTTGTTGTTACTGTAGGAGAACTTCAAGCCCAGATGTTCCCGGAAGTAGCTACTGGAAAGGGAGGAGAAGCGAATGCTCCAACAAGAGGGTACGAACCAGACCGTCGTTCTAGCGCCGACCTGATTTGAAACCCCAGAAATAGGAGTGGGTGAAGTGGGAGGGAAACAGTGAGTGTGGGAGGGAGGGAGGGAGGGAGAGGGGGAGGGGGGTAGACAGAGTGGTGGAATGGGCCTCCTCTTTTCTCCTCCCCATCCGCCCCACGCCTGGGTCCCGGCCCATGCCCACACTCCGACTACTCGTGACTCCAGCCATAGAAGTAACCGTAGCAACAGAAAAGAGCAGCACCTGGCAACAAAAAACTGACACACGCACGGACGCGCACACACACACACACACACACACCCTGTATATATATAAAGCGAGAGAAACGCGCGAGC
The DNA here is from genome assembly GCF_040412425.1 of Macrobrachium rosenbergii. Lineage (NCBI taxonomy): Eukaryota > Metazoa > Arthropoda > Malacostraca > Decapoda > Palaemonidae > Macrobrachium > Macrobrachium rosenbergii. The sequence goes on along the minus strand of NC_089743.1, from coordinate 8,790,800 downwards.
GCGCCCGGATACTTACTGTATGGAACGACACGGCCTCACTAGCCCAGACACAACGCCGATACACCAAGGCCTTTCCTATATAATAATGGTTTGAGGATCAGGGCGCGCACACAAATATGAAAGGTCCCTCCCTCCCTTACCATTAACCCTGAAGGGCAGCTCAGCCCACTCGTGTGCAACGCACCCTTTCCTTATTAAATATTAAGGATAGTATTGGGATTAAAAGGAAAATCTTCTCGACTTCATAGAAAAAAAAAAAAAAACAGCCAGTGTGAATGTATTTAATGCACGTAAATGCACACACGTACGCGCACACACATATAATATATATATACAGTATATATATATATATATATATATATATATATATATATATATATATATATATATATATATATATATATATATATATATATATGTGTGTGTGTGTGTGTGTGTGTGTGTGTGTGTGTGTGTGTGTGTGAGCGCATATATGTGAGTGTATAGCTTATTTAATATCTATTTTCCCATGCACACATACGTACGCACACACATACATAACATATATATATATATATATATATATATATATATATATATATATATATATATATATGTGTGTGTGTGTGTGTGTGTGTATAGCGCATTTAATATGTATGTTCCCATATATGTATTAATTTGGAATCACAACACTAAGCTCTGATTATATATACAAAGACTATATATATATATATATATATATATATATATATATATATATATATATATATATATATATATATATATATATCTATAATCACAATAGGTGATATATATGAAATGTACCAGAGGGAAATGAAACATTGGGTGCTTTGTGGGAATATATTTTCAATACGTTTATGATGATGAACTGTTTAGCGTTAATTTGTAGTCAATATTTTCTATTTCCTGTAGAATTTTCTTTCTTCATTACTTCACGGCAACAGGAAAACTTAAACTACCTGAATTCAAGAGAAGCCATTCACTGACATTAAAAAGTCAGCCAGGATTGTTTCATCTGTACACAGAGTGAAAAATAAATGGAAAAAAAAAACAGAAAATAACTCAGTGAAATTTACGAATTCAAGGAAATAAATTTACATAATTACGGAAAACCCCACTAATTAACGAAAAAGGTCATGAATACTTTGCAAAAATGCCAAATATGCTAACGAAAAAAAAAAAAAAAAACTCCGATCAAAAGCAGCCTGACTGTGGAGCGACAAATGTGACGTAACATTCTTATATAACTCCGTCTATTGCATAGGGAGTCGTGCCTCACCAAGGGCCAAAGAGATTGAGTAACAAGGCTCCTAGGAAAATACCAGCATAAACAGCTCTGTTTGGTATGTTTCCTGGCCCTACCTTTCCAACGCCACGATAAAATGGAGAACGGAAATTAAAGGTATGAAAATTCTTGACAATAACTACAGAAAACATCTTGAAGCATAGCAGGTAAAAAAAAAAGTGACCGGTAGATTCTAAATCTGTATCTTGAAATGTCTTCCAGCATCAGCAGGGCTAGGCGCTTGGTTTTGTTGCTTGGATACACGACTGTTTGCCCGCTAACGCCACTAATAGAAAGCGGATGCCAGGCTATAACTGAGAAAGGTTTTCTCATCTGAGAGAGAGAGAGAGAGAGAGAGAGAGAGAGAGAGAGAGAGATCTAATTGTGTAATTCCAACTGGGATTACCAATAACTTTTAAGATCCCTAAAATACTGCAAGAGAAGAAAATAATTTTTTCTGGGTATCCTACGCGGAAAAAATCTTATAGTTACTGCAATAAATGAAAGTAAATTCTCCAGTATCGAATGGGAAAAATAATTTTCCTAGGCATCACGTGAGAGGATGATTTCCCTTTCCCTGGGTAACGCACAATGGGGAAGTCTACAGTACTACTCTGCTTATACCATGAGAGGAAAATAATTCTCCTGGATACTGCGCGAGTTGCAAATGATTTTTCTGGCGAATGTGCTTGAGGAGAGTAACTTCTCTAGATACTTAACACGGGAAACTAATTTCTAAAGCTGTCGCAAGGGAGAACAGTACTTTCTCCCGATATCGCACGAGGGGAAATTAATTTCAACGGATACAAATAAAGCAGTATTTCAGAATATCGCAGGAAGGAGAATGATTTCTCCGAAGAACGCACAAGAAAATGATTTCTCAGAACATCTCACCATAAGATAATCATTCATCTGAAAACTGCACAAGAGAACAAATTCTCTAAATACCGCACAAGTGAAATAATGAGCCTGGCCATGATATAACACAGAAGTGAACTTAATTTTTATGGATACTGCATGGGAAGGGAACAACTTACAATTTTCAGTATTCCTTGCGACTGACGTGCATGAAATTTAGCATCAAATGTATCTCATGAAACAAACCCCACGAATGAATTGATCACGAAACTCTAACATCAGGGACTGAACGATTATTTAGCAATCAAATATACCACTGGACCTTCCAAAAATGTTGCTATTCAATTAAGCCAAATTGTCAGCCTCAGCCCCAACTTCATAAACCACTTAACGTCCAGTCTGAGTGTGGGCAGCCCGGGGAGTCTGTTGTTTTGTCCCTACCCTCTCGAGGTCACTCAGTCGAAACTGGGGCACGTCAGCTCCTCTGTCACACCCGCAGATATCCCTTCAACAACGAAAAAGCAGCTGAAGACTAAGAAGAACAATCAAGTTCTTTACAAATAGGGATAAAATAAGACCATTTTCGTGTGTGTGTAAATAGTCCCGTAAAGCTCAAGTACTTTACGTGTAAATCGAACAACGTACCATGATTTACTCACACACAAAAGGGTCTTATTTTATCCCCCCCCCAAAAAGATGATGCCAAAAACCATGAAATCTAAAGGAATACTCTCAAATTCCGTGACGCTTCAAATGAATCAGAAAGAATGGAAGAATCCTGAGGGAGCAATCGCACAAAGTCTAAGATTCAATAGACGAATCTTGCAAAAACCACTGAAAATTTTGTACAAGACCAGCTTTAATCTACATGAAACGTCCAAAATTGCTAAGGAATTCTCCCAGATCGAAAGATGGGAATATTTTAAAATA
>NC_089743.1:8750227-8782727 GCF_040412425.1 Macrobrachium rosenbergii | reverse complement strand
TATATATATATATATATATATATATATATGTACATACATACATATTATATATATATATATATATATATATATATATATATATATATATATATATATATATATATATATATATATATATATATGTTCACATACCCAAAGCACACAACTCAGACATATTAAATAGCAGGGATGTAAAACAACTGCGACCAAAACTCCTTGAAAGTCACATCAAATTACATAAGCAAAATGAAAGCCACGATGTCACGTCTTCGTTGGCTGAGCCCCACTCAAGCCTAAAATACAGATATAGAAAATGATTTACAGACATCCGGGAAACCTACACCATCATGTTACCATTTTAATGTGTAACGAAAAGTGGTATTTACGTCTGATCTTTTTTAAATTAAATTAGTTCCAAAATTTCACGCAGCTCTTTAAAAATTCAAACATGTTCTGATTCCGTTTTTGGACATTACTATTTCTTTCCTAATTGCAATGATGAGCTACTGCAAATAATCCTTACTGCTAAAACTCTTTGCGGCAAAAGAACTTTTACACACAAAAATTCTCGAAAAATACGTTAAGCAAGGAGTGACGCGACCCTAGTTTTTCAGGCAAAACCTTTGACTGTAATTATGATATGGGTGCTAAAGCCTTTTCCCTGTGGCCATCGGCTCATACGTGCACATGGTGGCGGATGAGGTCAAGGTTTTAGGAACTCCTCATTCCCTTACTCAATCAAAATTAAATCTTCCTGACAAAACAGGTGAGGCGACCGCTCATGTTGCACTCGACTTGCCTCTCCACCGACAATTCTAGTAAACCGGACAATTCATTCTTTTCATCAGCGGACAGCAGGTATTCACATTTCCCAACACCAGGGATCTTCATCGCCTTAACATTTCTACCAGAAGTTACACTCAAACACTTCAGTGGATTTTCTAGGGAACAAATTCCCCTAATGTTTGGATGCAACCAACTAAAAATGAACGACTGATATGCATCCATCTTAGCTACAGTCAACAAATGATGTTTTCTATTCCTTCCCTCAATAATTTCATCCCCATTCACCTGATTAAAATCGACACCTTATCATCTTTTGGCATCTGTGTAACTTGTACTGAAAATAATAATCATCGCCAATTCTTCATATTACTCATAATGTCTCATTACTAATATTGTAATGCATATATTCTTACGGAAACCCCAACGAAAAAAACCCATAAAACTAACTTACAGTTTTCCACATAATAAAATACATCTGTGAAAACTGTGCAAATATAGAAAACAACAAAACTTAATAGGTGACCATATGTAAGACAACATTTTACTAGTAAAATATGTGCACATATTCATATGAATAATAATCATCTGTTTTTCTAGGGAGAGGGGAGATTTACCTCGGCAGATTTCCACTAAATCTTCCCTGATTTCACAAGAATTAGAGTTGTCGGAACTGAGTGACCGGGCAAATATGAAGATCATCAGACTTTTAGTCAAGTCGAAGTGCAGTTTGGAAATCGAACTGGCCGGTGATTGACAAATTCTCTGTTACAGATATATTTCACATTTGACAATAATCAAATAAAGCGGACTGATTAGCCACTCCTTATTCATTAATCAAAGGACAATTTTATGTTATTTAATCTCTGATATGGTTTAAAAACTAATTTAAGAATATATCAGAGAGAGAGAGAGAGAGAGAGAGAGAGAGAGAGAGAGAGAGAGAGAGAGAGAGAGAGAGAGAATTTTTTTTTTTAACTTTCAATCAAAAGATTGGCATTCACCCATTATAGGGGTGTTTTATATATACTTGAAATGATCAGGAACACGGCATTTCGCACTGCAAAGAATGGATAATTTTCTTTACAAGAGGAACACCGGGATTAGCAGAAGTAAAGTTATGACTATCAACAGTCATGTTAATGCTGATTTCTCTCAAAGGACATGGCACAGTCCTGTATGAAACAAGCGATTACCGTGCTTTTGTTTTCAAAACTAAACTTAATCTTGACGAAATAATGTTGTTTATCCAGGATGAACATTACAACACTCGATATAAAAGTGAAATATGCCAAATGAACTAATTATACAAAACTCCCGCTACATATAATCACAGATAGAGGTCCGATTACTTTTCATCACCATATTTACATATATAAAGGTGAACTAATGATTGACAAATCTTTAAAATGATTGAATCACCAACCAAAAAAATGCACCGAATATTCGAAAATTATTTCTCTCTCTCTCTCTCTCTCTCTCTCTCACACTCCTTTCAATCGCCGCTTTCACGGTGCCACATCTACAGTATTTTACTACTAGCGCTGTCTGTCCCCATAGCAGTCTGCTCATGTGTCATCCTGTCTGTCGTGACTAGATTTCAGATGTTAACAACCTAAATCCGTCTTAGTTTATGTATAAGTGCCGATATGCATGTACGTGTAAGGTAACACATCCAGTGCTCTAAAAACGCTTGTTCCTCAGCAACTGGTAAGGTGAAAGGGAGCAAGAAGAGTTCCTTCCCAGAATTTTGTGCCAAATTGCTCTTTCATACTCAGTGTATGAGGTAATGAGTAAGGAAAGGAAAAACTCAAATAAATCGCAGTATTAACGAGACTGTGCTTTCCCAAGAAACCATTGTAATTAGCAAGATAGCACACACATGCTGATATCCAGTATGAAAACTACATACAAACGATTGTATGTAAGATTACATTAAGATTAATTAAGGTTTCCTATTTCCATATATATCGCGTCCTTAAACACTCTCCTCTGTGTCATGTTTCACTGGATGTCTTCCTGTTGTAAATAAACATTATATGCACATACCCACACACACACACACACACACTATATATATATATATATATATATATATATATATATATATATATATCAATAAATAAATACACACATATATGTACACACGTACACACTCATATAATTTAATAATTTATACATGTATATATATATACATATATAAATATGTGTGTGTAAGCGAGTGAGAGAGAGAGAGAGAGAGAGAGTAACAGCTCGTACTGTATTCATGTCTCCTCCCTCATGAAGAACATAAGCGCACTACAGTTAGGAGAAAACTAATTTATGTTTTTTTTGGAAATCATTTAATTAAGACAATGGCCAATGTATAAGATTTTGTCATGCAAGGATTTCTTCTAGAAAGGATTTTTTTTTTTTTATCTTAAGACTGTAACTTGCACACAGTCTGGCGTTCTGATCAACGCCTCAAATACCACCCTATTCCTCTCTCCGCTATTTGTGTTTGAGGTCACCTGATTTGAACATTTTTCAGGATCCGCTGACTGGAAGCATCAAGCTATAAGGGGTTTATGTCCTCATCCTTGAGGCCAAGAAGCCTTCTTTTTATATATAAAAAAGCAAATAGGACATGTAGCCTGATTCATTTGTCAAACCGGTGCCCGATGGATGCATTCAACTTTAAACTGATTTCGTTATGTAATATAGCGTCGCAAGGACAATGGTCATGGACGATAAAAAAAAAAAAAAAAAGTGGCATAGCCCAGAAGGAAGCGATGAACCAGCCACTTAGAAGATGGAATCTCACGATGAGTCTGATGAAGCGAGAAGGAGGACTTGGCCCCTCATCCTCAAACCAAGGTTTGAACGACTTCACGTGAGAGTAAAGGCGCATCCTAAGCAATTGCACAGATACAACTCGAGGGTCAACCGGATCTGATAATTTCATACATTTCACTTCTAGTATATGGAATTTTCAGCTGCCATCTGTTTCGTCTTTTCAAGAGGTGTGTTTGGTAACATTTAGATATGCCACTGATATCCACTTCTGGCAGAAATCAAAGCTTATTTTGGAAAGTCATACAGAAAAGCGGATTCGAGATATATTTGGGTTCCACTGCTGCGTTTCAAACATTCAGACTGCAGCACAGGTCTATCTTCCTACACACACACACAGATATATATATACAAATACTAAAGAACAGTTTCCTCTTCGAGGTAAGAATTGTGTGTAAAATATCTATATCTATATATATATATATATATGTATATATATATGTATGTATGTATGTATGTATGTATGTATGTATGTATGTATGTATGTATATATGTATATATATATATATATATATATATATATATATATATATATATATATATATATATATATATATATATATATATAATATGAAGACTGCAGCAACACGCATATCACTTCCGTGATCAAGTTTCCTTCATACCTCTAATTATTCCATTAATGAATACATTGCCAAAGAGAAGACTATGAATTTAGGGACGTTACTGAATTCTTTCTGTCACTGTGCATACGAGAAACTATTTAGTGCCTGATATATCTTTTCAGTCCAACTTGTTACATCTAACGCTGTCTAACAAGGGACATCAGACTTTAGTCTAGACTTGATAACACGAATCTTATGGATCCCTTTGTCTTGGTTAACCACAATGGTTCGGTGCTTGAATGACTTATTCTTTCAGGTTGCCCTAAATGACGTGACTTTTGGCCTTGAAAGTAACATGATGCTATTTCATTTGACAATCCTTCGCGCTTCCTAGCTACAAAATGAACTAGCTCCTTGTCTTAAGAGTGAACCAAAGTCATGAGGTTGAAGGCTGTGTTGTAGGGAACCCAACATTTTGGCTGCTGTCCGATCTCAAGTGTTTCCACATTTCTCTATGTACTTAAGCACTGTAATCCACCTCTGAAACCCGACTTCGAGTTCTTCGTTACATCACTCACGTATCTAAAGCTGCTAGAAAGGTAGGTGCAGGTAGTAAGGCTTCCTATACATGAACAGATATGGTTTATAATCTTTCGTCCTCTTGCTTGAAAGCTATCAGCACCTAGGAATCATCAATTCCAGACGGAATGTCTCAAAAAGGACCGATTCCTTTTTCCAACTGCGATAGCCGCGTGCTAGATTATCTTCAACATAAGTTCGAGGTTAGTTTGTGCTACTTACTTTGCGGCACGTCAGCGTCTACTTTCTGCTGTGAAGCTAGAACGTTATAAAGCATAATGTAAATCTTTTATTTTCCGCGTTGGAAAACAGCGGCCGCGGGAGTGTCTCGAGTACTGATTTTTGCTCGACGTGGATGCAAAGTTCGTATGAAATCATTCAGGATTCATTTCACTGCTGCTAAGTATTTCGAATGAACCAGCTCTGAAATAATCCATACTCTGACTTCTTGTCCTTGCTTTTGTCTGTTGCGCAAAGGGGATTCAGCACTTTGAAATCTTGCTCAGCAAAGCTGGTGGTCATCTTAACATGCTCCATATAAATATCAGCACACAAATCTCAAAAACATGACGAAAACGGAAACAGTATGAACATTAAAAAAACCACACGCGATGAGAAGTTACGCATTTTCAAAACTATGAAAAAACCGGTTCTCGTCTAATGTTGCTTGATACCTTTCTGCTTTTGATCCGAGTTTGTGAATATTATCGTAAGCTAAGCTCCAAAAACAGCTTCTAACGCCGCTGTTACCGCCACTGCTTCTTACAATATTATCACGAAGCAAAAGAGTAAATGTAAAAAAAAAAAAAAATTCACAAACCTTTCGATTTTCCTTCCTTTATGTGTAATGTAAAAATATGAAATAACATATCATCTTTATCTCCTTGTTTATTATCATTTCATCGTTTTAATGGAGAACTTCCATTTAGTGTTCGCCATCTGATTTCTTACATTTATATTGCTTAATTACAGACTCAAATGTACATATTTCGAGATAGTTATCATTAACAAAAAGAGTTCCACGCACAAACACACACATACATATAAATATATCCATACACACACACACACACACACACACACACACACACACACACACACACACACACACATATATATATATATATATATATATATATATATATATATTATGAATGTGTGTGTACTGAATATAACATTCGTCTTTTGTCTGGTGTGTTGGCAGCACATAGTGATACTTTGTAGCTCAGGTCGAAGTCATGATCAACAACTCGTTATGTAATATAAAATTAAAGTGGCCGAGCCCATAAATGTTGCATACTGAAAATACCCAAACATAAACAGGCAAAGGAAGAATCGGTTTTTAAAAACGCTGATGGGTCAACCTCTGAGCCACGAGTGTTAGTGAAATCTGAATAGGAAGTCCGTAGATTCTAATACCAAGCAAAGTGCGCTCAATTTTAAATCGATGACTTGTCAAAAGATAACACAAGAGAATAAAAGGTTATCATAGGAACACGCCATCCAATCAATTATGCAGCTAAGGCTAAGCTTTTAGGAATAATTTTCCATATGAGTATCCAGTAAAGAATAAAATATTTTAGTAATCCCTTCCACTATGATTATGCAGTAAAGATTACAATATTTTAGTAATTCTTTTCGGTATGACATGCAGTAAATATAAAAAAAAAAATTAGCATACGTTTCCCTAAGTATACAGTAAAGAAGTAATTTTAGCCGTCCATTTCCTTAATATACAATCAAGAACTGGAAACTACTTTTAACATTCGCTTTTATTATGAATATTGTAGTAGAAGGAAAAAAAATGGCGAACCTTTTCCTTTTGAGCACCAGAAACACCTTAAAGCGTTTCTTCAACCACTCAAGTCACTCTTTTGTTACATGACACGAGATGCGGAATATATAAACTTCTTCATTTCGGTTGATTACTGATAAAAAAAATATTCTCCAACAATAATACTGAAAAGAATAAACTGAAAAAAAAAACTTACTGTCATTCCTCGGGCTCTTGGTCCTACGTCATAACACTTACCTGTAAGGTAAAAGGGAACATTATTACACCAAACTGATAATAATATCAGAATGAAGAAAAAAACGACTCACTCTTTTTAACGGCCACAAATCGCGATGACAATGATTTACACACTGCCTAAGTAAACACCTGTGACCCTCTTTTGTTAGAGAAGAATCGAAAGGTTCGGAATAAGATCAATTTGGAAAGCAGGATGAAAGTTAATGTTACATACCTGGGAATTGTCATGGGAACGACAACTGAGAGTAACGATGACACAGGCAACACTAGCTTGTGTGAAATAAGCAACACTAGCAAGTGTGAAATAAATAAAACACAAAGCAATGTACATTAGAATAAAAGATATATAACGTAAATAAATATGTAGACACATGGACATCTTTTGTATGTATATGGATACTGAATCTATATCTTTTAATGATTTCAACTGAAAATTTAAAATTCAATTAGCATATAAAAACGGCTAAAAATAACAAAGAGTACATGGTTATTACTAACAATGGGTCTGTTTGTAATTTGAGATTACATAAAAATTAAACTGATTTTACCTTCAACCTATGAAACATTGTTCAAAGACTCAACACTACGAAGAAAATTGTACAAGACGAATAAGGAGGCTAATATCAATAAAGACCAACTATGAAACAAACGTGTTATCAACCAATAAAAATCCTTAAATGGTTATTTTTCATATTTTACTTTCTTCCAAAGTATAATCTGCCTCAGAAAGGCATTCCATTAAGACTACGTATATGTATGCAACGTCAAAGAATTCTCATGTGGAAGCATGTATAGGATTTTGTGCATGTTGCTATTATGTGCACATAAATGATTATATCTGTGACTATCTGTACAGGCACTTAGGTCCGTTCATTTCTCCAGCCATCTGTTTCGACATGTTTGCACACATGAATGTGCATATATACACGCATACAGCCTACTAAGTACGGCCTGGAAAACTTCCCGGAAACACCTGGGTGGAACCTACAGTAATGATGGTGGCAGTAGGGAAAAGAAGAAGAAGAAGAAGAAAAGCAAAGGATAAGAGGAGAGACCTGGAGTCCGTGTGATTTCGAGGTGGGAGTTACGGCAAGTTAATGTAACACGTAAGCGTCGTTAGAAGTTTCCGTATATAGCTTACAAAACCAGACAGACGTCGGTTGTTAGGGGCGACAGACTCTTCTCCTTGAGTTTTTCCTCTCAGTACTTCTCTCTCTCTCTCTCTCTCTCTCTCTCTCTCTCTCTCTCTCACCTGTGAAATTCAGCGAAAGCGCAAATGTACAATCGTACAAGGAGATGCCGGCTTCACTTTCGATCATTTTTTTTCTAAATGAGAGCAGAAGCCCTTCAGCTTCACCTGCATCTCTTAGTTTTATCCCATCGAGATGCTCCTCCTTTTCCCAATTCAGATGGCCTCTTCCATCTTGACTCCTTCCTGTAACAAAAGAAGTCGTCCGGTGTGGGACGTTTCCATCCCAACCGAAAGGCAGCCGCAACTGTATTTTTTTCTTTTATTATTTTATTTTTTTTTTCTAAAGAAGCAGCTCCCAGGACAGACTCATATCCTGTCTCAGCTCCCACAATTAGCGCCACCACTTTCGGTACACACACTTAATAACATCATATCACTACGGAAAATATGACACTCAAGGATGGCGCAATTTTGCTCATTCAAGATTCTTCAATTCCTGGAAACATCCTGCGATGGCAGCTGCTGGCAGGCAAGAATTCATGAGATGCAGGAGTATTCGTTATCGTTCCAGGAGAAAAGTGTCACTCCTGCCTAAAATATAACAATGAATTCTGATAATGCCTGCCGAAAGGATATAAAATGTCCCCACGCAATACAATTGGAACCACCGTACGACAAAAAAATACAAAATGTGTAAATATGGACTGAGGAACATGAAGGACAGGAAACGGAATATTTGTTAACTTCATCTTACTAGAGACCAAGTTATTCATCACATGCATTCTCCTTCCTAAAAGTCATTACTGTATTATATCGGATAATAGTCTTTCAATCTTTCTCTCGCCCTCAGACCTTCCCCGTCCAAACACACACAAACTATATAGGATATATATATATATATATATATATATATATATATATATATATATATATATATATATATATATATATATATATATATATATACACACACACACATATATATATATATATATATATATATATATATATATATATATATATATATATATATATATATATATATATATATATATATATACATACACACACACGCACACACAAATTTCTGACTAATTTTCAACTGAAACCCTGTTATACAATTGTTCAAATAAAGAAACTTAGCCACCTCATCTGAACTTGAACCTGGGTTAGGAGAAAAAACGGACAAGCATTTACTACACACAAACACACACACACACACACACATACATATATATATATATATATATATATATATATATATATATATATGTATATGTGTGTGTGTGTGTGTGTGTGTGTGTGTGTGTGTGTGTGTGTGTGTGTGTGTATGTATGTATGAACTTTTTAAACCACTCAAAGTCAGGCCATTCAGCGAGTAACAGAGAGTTGGAGTGGTTGGGCAGCAAGACAAATCGATCTAAACAATTAAGATGAAATACAAGGATCTAAAGGTGGACCTGGATAAAACCCCATAGTTGCACTAAGTAGTAACAGTCAGAGAGGTTGGACAGCGAGATTGAAGAAATGAAGCAGGAATGAAGGTCAAGTAAAAGGCTAAAAAGTGGGTGCAGCTATGAACCGAAAGGATGCTGCAGATACCCTTTAGTAATACCTACAGTGCACCAACTTAGGTGCACTGATGGCACTAGCCCCCTACGGACGCTATACAAAAGGGGTAAATGGAAACCAGGAAGCTGTAGCGTTGAATTTAGTTAATATGGAAGATGCTGAACAGAAGCAGCTGAATAAGGATTTGAGAGTGAATATAACGCGTAACTACAGGATTAAAAAATAAATCAGTCATAGAAGAGACGTAAAGCGTCGGGAAGGAAGGACTGTCGTAGAAAATACCGTTCGAGTGAATAAAGGTTGTTGTCGAAAAAAAAAAGGTTAAGTATACCTTAGTTTAACCAGACCACTGAGCTGATTAACAGCTCTCCTAGAGAGGGCTGGCCCGAAGGATTAGATTTATTTTACCTGGCTAAGAACCAACTGGTTACCTAGCAACGGGACCTACAGCTTATTGTGGAATCCGAACCACATTATTCCGAGAAATGAATCTCTATCACCAGAAATAAATTCCCCTAATTCTTCATTGGCCGGTCGGAGAGTCGAACGCTGGGCCATCAGCGTGCTAGCCAAGAGCTCTACCCACCCCTCCAATTGTTGTCGAACATTAAAAGGTCAGGTTAACGCTACTGAGAGGAAATATTTAAGAGGAATGAAAGAGCATGAAATGTGGACATACGAAGCAGTAGACAGTCAGCGAAGAAACAGAAGGTTCAGAAAGTTTTCAGATGAGCTGATCGGAGACAGCTGGGGAAAAGAGTGAATAGTCCGAAAGCGGTGGAAGGAATGAGGAGCGAAATACTTAAAAATTGTTGGGTAAATGGAATGAGGAAGTGAGTGCGAGTGAGAAAAGGGTCAATGGCACAATTTCTGAGGGTTCAACGCGCTGATGATCAGCATGCTGTTTACATATTAAAAGTTGCTGCTGTGGTTTACCCTTGACTCAGAAGTACGAATGTGATATATATATATTTTTTTAATTCAGGACCCAAACTCTTTTTAATGTGAAAAACAAAGGCCGAATTATTGTTCATTGGTCGATCTCAATATAAACCTACGGGTTATTAAAAAAAAAAAAAAAGGACACAGGAAGGTGAAAACAAGCACAAAGTGAAAAAAGCACAGGCACAGGCATGTAAAAAAAGCATGTAAAAGATAAAAAATAATTTACAGGAAGGTAATAAAAACATGCAAATGAAAGTAGAAAAAAAAGAAAGGCCAGAAATGTTAAAAAAAACATACAAAAGAAGATACGTGTGCATCTAGATATTAACAAATTACTCCCCAAGATGCCAAAGTCACCTCAGGCCCACTACACTGGGCGTTCTCATATACCAACATTGTTGTGTAATACCAATAAACAGATCCGTTTCATACGCCAACTAAGAGTTTAGAATTTTTATAAATCGTGTTATACACGGCATCTAAACGTTCTGAAATTCCATTCTGGCTTACCTGACCCGGCTGCACGGGTTTTGTGTACTGTTTCCATAATCCAACAATAGATTTCTTTCACTGATGAGATAACTGACTTTGTTCCGGATCATGTGCAGTTCTTTACTTCAATAACCCCATCCCAATCATACAGGGTGAGTGAAATGACAGGTTGCCAAAACCAATTCATTGAGACCTTTCACCTGGAACATAATTTGACTCCTCATTTTTCAATGTCTTTAAAGACATGGTAAAAGTGAAATTTCAGCATCTTAATACATTTTTCGTTTCGTTAAGCACTAAAAACCCTGGCTCTAGGTTCGCATCCCAAGGACAGGGACAAATAATGCAGATAGGTAGAAGACGGAGTACGTTGTGATGACATCACAACTATTACAGCCGACTAATTCCTACACGCATATGCCAACGTAGGAGGTATAACAGTACATCCTCTGAGCTAAGGTGTAACCACCACCATAGACAACAACAGAGCATACATAACATAATATGAAATGGCCTTTGGCTCTGTTCGCCATGAGTAAACCTTTGCTGAAATGGACCTCTCTCGCATTTCTTCTAGACAAGCTGAGGTGTTTCAGAAATACTTTCGTGTTGTTTCAGGTATTGCGTGCATGAAGATTCAAAGTTTTATGGCTAAATCAGGATCTCATTCAAGTAAGGAATATACAAACATACGCAGATAAATAAGTAAATGCAAGATACCGTAAAATACAGCCAAGAGATGTCTTCAATTACACAACTATGATTGGTCTATAATCACACACATGCAAACACACACACACATATATATATATATATATATATATATATATATATATATATATATATATATATATATATATATATATATATATATATATATATATATACAAACACACACACACATCCGGCAGACACACTTTCAACGCACATAAGGCTCGAAAATACAATCGGAATTACAGTTTCCGATGGAAAAAAATCATATTCACCCAAACCATTAACCAAAGTAACATCAATACATCCGGCTCCGACTGAAAAAAAGGACACGAATGTTTCGCTAAAGACAGGTGGAACAGTTGCAAAAATTATGCGTTCCCCGCCACCTTTTGTATGGTCGCCTGTCAATACAGTGCAGGTGGGGAGAGAGAGAGAGAGAGAGAGAGAGAGAGAGAGAGAGAGAGAGAGAGAGAGAGAGAGAGTCATGCGTGCACACTTCATTATGAACAAAAGCAATTTTTAAAAATTTACTATGAGAATACGGAAATAATTCCTAGGTACCGTTTCTCGTACATACCTTGCCATAACGATATCCATATGAAATTGGGCATTATTATTATTATATTATATATTATTATTATTATTATATGAAATTGGGAATTATTATTATTATTATTATCATTATTATTATCATCATTATCAGAGACCTTTGGCCAACTATCCCACAGCATATAACCGGGCATCAAATCTATCATCAAACTGCAAAGCAATACTATAAATGGTAAATACTGCAAGAAAGAAAAGACCTTCCAAACCCAAACTCAAATTGGCCCACTGAATCTCAAACTGCTCGACAGTACACAAACCCGATGACGTGTGAGATTACTAGAGGGTAATTCCAACAACAGCTGTATCTCAGAAACTAGTGGGCTGGCTTCTACTGCTTGTGAGCAGGTTTACTCGTATTTTATTGCAGGTGAAAAGTTCTAACGCAAAAGAACTGAACAGGAACGGAGTAAAACGGTACTTTCCAAAATTGCTTTTGGGCTACTTATGTTTTATATCACTGTCGCAGCCGTATTTACAACCTATCAATATCAACAGCAGCATCATCATTTTAGCTGCGGTTGAAACTCCCGAACTATGCCATTTGCTCAACAAGGAACCGTATTTGAACGCCTGTGGAAGGGCTCCAGGTCATTCGGAAGGTCTCGTGGCTCCACATCTTCAATATGACTTCTTTTCATTCAATCCTAATTAATGAGAACACTACCCATCTCAAAGGAACCCATTTCTTTCCTGCAAAGGACGACGGGACGGGGCAACCAAATGCCGCTATCGAACAGGTCACAAGAAATGATGAAAAAGGAGGACGGAGAAACAATGGGGTCTCAAACCAAAGGAAGAGGCGACACAAAGGATAAGTAAGGCTAAATATAAAATAAGGATTCCATGTCGTCACGACTGAAAGGGGTTTCCACCAGTCAAACAAAATCTAAGTTTATGGATGGAGAATGCCAAGAGTGTCCACATGTTCCTATGTCTCCTCTCTTATGCAATTCATTGCTTATTTCTTATGAAGACAAGACCTCTTACCACCTCTTTCAATGTTTTGGGCTTACTGGCTACTGTTAATTTGTCTCGGAGAGATTACCGGTTTCAAAGTACTTTTCTTCTTAATAGTTTACGTTTCACGTTATCCTCATTTGTTCCTGCCTGGAAGGGTACTTGTTCTTTCTCTTCTTCCTCAGTAGGACTGAATCGAAGACAGTTAATTTGAAGAGTGATCCCAATCTCGTTTTATCCCACGATCTTCTCCCTCTTCGTCATAAGGTGTTCTCTCTCTCTCTCTCCAGGAACTATTTTGGGAGGATTCCTACTCCTCTCAGGCGACCTAGTAACACCCGTCAGGCCACTTCTTCCAATATATACTCTGGAAATTCGCAAACCTTAGATTTCTCGACACAGTGATAATCTTTTCTCTCCAATACCAAACTTTAGAATTCTTGTAATCTTTCTTCCACCACAAGGTAGGACTACAGTTTCCTAGTGGTTAAGCCTCACTTTTTACCCTTTTTTTTTTGTTTTGTCTTCCTTCGAGCCTGGGCTAAAAGAAAATGGGTTGCTCGTCTGATTGGTCTTCGATAATAAAATATTTTTTCTCACCAAAATCACCTATCTCCACAACTCTCTCTCTCCCTGTCTCGCGCGCGCGCGATGGCGTTCTCATGCACACATATCTATACAGTATATATAATTTGTGTACAGAGAGAGAGAGAGAGAGAGAGAGAGAGAGAGAGAGAGAGAGAGAGAGAGAGAATCTGTGACAAGTACAGCGGAAGGGATGATGGAGGGAGGGGGATGTGACAGCATAGGATGCAGTTCACGGCAACGGAAGACACTTTTCATCCTTAGGGCAGAGCAGCGATCACTGTGGAGCAGAAGCGCAATTGGGGTGGGCTAGGGAAGGCAAGCACAGCAAGCTAAAGGACCAAGTTAAGAGAAGGGGACTCTTTCATTCTGGTATTTAAATTTCTCATTCGCTTCTTCCGGTAATAATTACAATTTGTTCTCAGTTCCCTCATTAGAAATTTTAATTTTCTGCTACATTTTATAAGTATTCGACTGAATTTCTTAAGAATCCCAATTTCATCGAGATTTTCTGTAATGCTAAAACTACTGACTTATCTCTCAGACACTGAAATTTTAAACTTCATTTCTCTGGTACACTAAGACTGTCACTAAAATTTCCTCTTTTCGTCATAAAGAGTAAAAATCTCATCACCACATTCTCTTTGGAGGAAAAATTTCCTAAGCGATACTGCCACATTCACTCTGATATTCTGTGATGATAAAACTACCGACTTATCTCTCAGACAATGAAATTTTAAACTTCATTTCTCTGGTACACTAAGATTGTCACCAAAAGTTCCTCTTTTCATCATACAAAGTAAAAATCTGATCGCCATATTCTCTTTGGAGGAAAAATTTCCTAAGCGATACTGCCACATTCACTTTGATATTCGTGGTATCTGAAACTAAGCTATGTATGAAAAATGATTAAGTGTCAGCCTGCCTCTGGACTGTTCGCAGTTTCGTTCCACTTCATAGAAATGTCTGAAGATTTTCAACAGTTCTTTCTTAAGAAGAAAATGTTACCCCTTTTTTGCCATTAGAAAATGCCACCCTCTTATTTTTCGAGAACTGTGTACAAAGACGAATAATAACTACTGCATAACAATAAAATTATAAAGTAAAATTATAACGCATACGGAAGTTTGACACGTTAAAAAAGAACTGATTTTAAATAAAAGCAGGGTTTTTTCACTTCAAAAAATCTCATCCTTTTTTTAACATTTATTAGGTACTGTTTATAATTACGGTCTATAAATTAGAACATTAAGAAGGACGCAAAGTACCATCCTTCTGGCCACAGTGAAGACAAGTACTGTACTCCCTCTCTTAGACATATTATATATCAAACCCTCTTCTCAGAAATTCTCTGATACTGCCATTCATTTGTAGCGGCGTAAATAGTAGCAGAATCAACCCAAAAGTAAAAATGTAATGGTTACCAGTCATTAACCCGGAGCGTTCATTCACTAAATAAGAAAATGCAATTGTATATGTATGTATGTATGAATGTATGTATGTGTATATATACATATTATATATATATACACACACACACATATATATATATATATATGTTCTGATATAATATTCTGGTTTCCAGCAAGTCTTCTAATATAATGTTGCGCTTCTCCACTGATTGCGAATCGAATATCAGGTAATTATTCACTACCTAAAGAATTTTCAAGATACGAGTTTAAACAATCTATCCAACTCCAGTCAACCTCACTGAATTCATCAGACTCATCACGACACGACACACACACACACACACAAACACATATATATACAAACACATATATATACATATATATATATATATATATATATATATATATATATATATATATATATATATAACATATATATATATATATATATATATATATATATATATATATATATATTCCTACAATAGAGTGATTCTAATGAGGCTCCCTCTTACCTTGGGAATGACCTTCATTCTTAAACCATGAATCAGTGGGGCCATTCTAATTTTCAGTCTTGCCTTAACCCCGAAGTATTTGATTCTGCGTTGAATACAATTCAAAGCACCTTTTTTTCTTATCTAGAATATCACCAGCAATTACAGACTCGGGGAGAATCAAGTAGGTGCGAAGACCCGAAAGAAAAAATACATGCCTGGTTGCACATTTCTCTTTTTAGTTTGGGTTCTCATAACTGAAATTGTCCACACACACACACACACATATATGTATATAATATATATATATATATATATATATATATATATATATATATATATATATATATATATATATAAAATCTGAGCCAAATTAAATATTTGTCAGTTCAGCATTAATCTGAGTCCAAGTTTTCATTCCTTACCCTATGCCGCACCAATAAGCCCAGAACAATTCATACCTCAAGCATGAGAAAATGCATTAGCAAGGAAGAAAGCAAGAAAGCAGACACAAAGACACCAATAACGAGCCAGGTATCCGTAGGTAAATGCAGAGGACGCCTTCCAAAACAGAGAGCCGGCCACCCAACCCTCTCTCAATTAAGGCTGAGCGCGCTGCTTGCAACACACCATGACGCACGTTATCCTGTAATTTGCGAGGATAGCTCACCTTCGTAGACATAACAACAAAAAAGGCAAGTGCAATTACAAGAACCAAGGAAACAGGAAATAGGCGAGACAAGCACAGGAATGTGAAGCTTAGAAAACCTCGTATCGAGAATGAAGAAATTTTGACCGTAAAATTAAAAATTAAGACTATTTACAAAAGTTAATTATAATTCGATTATTAAATATGTTTTATCCTATACATCAAATCATCATATGAAGAGATAATTATTCATGGTTTGCGAGCGAAAGGGGAAGAAAGATTAACTGTATGCTGTTGATATAAGAAGACAAATATATATTTCATATAACTTTAACTGCTATATAAAAAAAAAAAACCGCACACACACAATCATCTACGTACTGACCACAAGCAGAACCCATGAATCGCGGGTAGCTTTTAAAGGCAACTAACGCCAGCGCGACAAGCACGCGTGCACGCACGTTACGCGTAATGAAGTGTGCAAAGACCAGAGTAGGGTTGGGTGGGGGGTCTCGTTGTTGTCTGCGTGGGAGTGCTGTGTATGACAGATATTCTCTCGGGCTTTCGCTTCTTCCACGCACATTATATACGAGTATATATTACACACACACACACACACACACACACATATATATATATATATATATATATATATATATATATATATATATATATATATATATATATATATATATATATAATTGTGACAGATCTCATATACATGATACACAACATAAGTTTTATCTTTTATCACTTTACAGTATGTTGGTGAACTGGCATCTAACTGGAAAAATCACAACAAGCACGCATGTTACCCTTGACAATGACGAGCCTTATCACTTTATGAGTAAACTGTCAAAAGCATAATGATGAATGGCAGCGTAGGGAAAGCACGAAGTACGACGGGGCTTCGTCCTAACTTCCGCCATCACAATCTCTCGAGATGAAAAAGACGCTGCAATGCCAACAGATACGAGGATCAAAACATGAAGGCGTTCACGAATAGTTGTGCCTCTCACCAGCTCAGATACTGTCACTGTCAGCTTTACTAAAACGAATAACCTATTGATATGAGTAAGTATAATTTAACTGGGGATCATAACACTGAGAGTAAATGACAAGGGAAACTAGTATTTTTAAAATGATCATGAGTGAAAATCGTGAAAATAACTTATGCAAATCATCACAACAATACAAAGATTATCTGAGACATCTCTGATTGTCCATTTCCTACAGAGCAGGAAAACCGGCCTCTCTCTCTCTCTCCCAGACAAAACCATCGTCACCTCGAAACCTTAACGCCAAAACCACCGGTCGCTCGCCCAAACGCACAACTTACATCCCCCCCCCCACAACACCTAGTCGCCATACCTACCCCCTTCTGTCACTCCCTCCGCCACCCCCAACCTTAACACTTCCTTTACATGAAGAGGGAGGGGACGACGGGAGAGGGAGAGGGAGGGGTAAGGAAAGGTCTGAGAGTTGAGGAGGTGGGGGGGGGGGGGTACGTGACAGGCATTATTGATTGCGGCCTCCCAAAGACTCGTTATTACACTGCCTTCAAGCGTAAACCACCCATCCCTTCGTTCCCGACTCCCCTTCCCCTCCCCTCTTACGCCTTCCCCCTCACCCCTTAATACAATCACTATCAACCTCCTCCTCCTCCTCCTCCTCCAACTGCTCCTCATCTCGTCCTTCGTCATTCCGTCATCATCATCGTGTGCCTTCAAAACAGAAAAAAAGGTGACATCACGGCAATTACTCACTGCTTCTTAACATTCAAAATTGATTGATTTGTAGCACAACATTTTCTCTGTCTCTCAATACACACAACATTGGTTCCTTCCTCTGGATAATCAAGTGGAATTCAAGCATGACCACCAAACGTTATGTATGCCCCAAAAATTCTGCGGTTTGTACACATCCGCTTACGTCGAGTATCTGTACATGAACGACTTGGGTTAATTGAACGAATTATTTATCTAATACTTTTTACTCTCTCTCTCTTTATCTCTCTCAAAATACATATGGACTTCATACAAACTTATCGTAGTCCACATAAAAAGCATACATGTTTAATTAATGTTGTATAAATGAGGATGAGAAAGACAGCAATATGAACGTCAATGAATGATAGAGTTCGGAGCTGAATCACGTTCGTGTAAGTAGCAGCATGAAGTGCATGACATTCGCCAGAACAAAGAGACCGCACCTTAAAGAACATACAGTACACTGCTGGTCTGAAAAGCACTTTTCTCTTTCTCTCTCACTCAATAATGCGCCTCCAACTACACTCATGAACGAACTTAGCCAATAAAACTCAGATAATGAAAAGATAACACACATCCGATCATTTCCTGTGCCTTTATTCCCAATGTTTTGAGTTCATACAGCAAGCAATGATTGTCCCTACATTCCAATCTCTCTCTCTCTCTCTCTCTCTTGATGCCAAAGAAATAATTACCATACAACAGCAACCAGTGTGTCTGACAGCACCTTAAGGTATTTGTTACTGGAGACTATGGGAGTGACAAGTGTGGTAGCCAGTTGCCAGGCTTTTTACTTCTCGACGGATTAATGAAAGAAAGGCAAAATGAAAAGAAATAAAATGTCGCAGGTCATCTGCAAAGCGTGTGGCATTAGTAGCTTCGTTCTCATACACACACACACACACACATATATATATATATATATATATATATATATATATATATATATATATATATATATATATATATATATATGCATGTGCATACGTACATACATAATATATATGTGTATGTAAGTATGTATATATATACATACATACATATAAATATATATATACACACACAGTCTCGATACACTAAGCTATTGGGATTTAGAGTTCATTATAAAAATAAACGAATCCATTTAGAACCGCTTTTATCAACAGAAAACCTGAAAATTTCCAGGGATGACTGAAAAAGGAAAAAACATCCTCAAGAAAGCCACAATGAAATAAGAATAAAAGAACAAACAGCAACAACAAAAACAGCGGCGCCGATAAAGGGAACGTAAACAACGACAAAACAAACCACGTCCGCACTCGTATATAACAACCCAGCAACATGGTCTCTCCAGTTGTGGAGAGAAGTTCGTCACTGGATGACCTAGATATAGTGAGTGCAGTAACTGCTGCTGCTGCTACCATTGTCTACGAGAGAGAGAGAGAGAGAGAGAGAGAGAGAGAGAGAGAGAGAGAGAGAGAGAGAGAGAGAGAGAGAGAGAGAAATGCTAAAAAAGCAGACTGTCTACTCAGGGGGAAAAGTGTGGGATGCTATGAAACAGTATCGTTTATATATTCCATGTATATGGGCCTGAGCTGAAATAAAGAATATTATTATTATTATATATAAAACAAAGTGGGTGGGTGTGTTGGGGGGGGGGTTCTAAGTGAGCATAAAAAATTAGGCTTCCTGTTGTAAACATAATGGCAGACTTGAGCTATCACGGTTTAATCCACTTAAAAGGTGACGCAAGAGGATCTTGAAACAGTATCCAATGACAAAGACGAGGAGATTTGCGGAGCAAAACGAAAAATAGTGCTAACGACACGCCGTTTCAAAATTTGGATCTAAAACTAGAAACGTAATATGTAATTACAGCAGATTACTGAATTCCATACATGGCTAAGTAAACACTTCCAAGGAACACATCCTTGACATATTATGAGAAAAGGCAGTGGAAAGACAGATGCTACTGATAATAAACATTACAACGTTACTTACAAATAGAGGCGAAAACCCATTTCCAACCACTGCGGCACAGGTTAACATGCATTAGGGATGAAGATTTCTTTCCAATTGAACCTACGCTTTGGTATAAGGTCTTACAGAACACAGCTCCAAGAGCCTCCACCAATTATCGGGAGACACGCGCTAAAGCTGATCACAACACCACGAAACGACGCGTTCATGAACGGCCAGGATCAACCATAATCATCTGATGACGCTGACACCTATGCCAGCAAACGCGACGACTGGCCAGCATTACAGCAAAGGAGACGACGACCGAGACACATTATACGATGCGTCTCCCACACGCTACGTCTCTGCCTCTTGAAAACTACCTCATGGCTCAATTTGAAAACACACCACTTCATATTTGAAAGTGCTCACATGAACAATTTCATGCCATTTGAACGGCTATATATTAAGATCACAATATGAAACTTGCTGCAAAAATGAAATGGATCAATTAATTGTAAGAATTCTCTGACAAAAACACAAGATGTTCAAAGACACTGTAATTATCACAATCAGAGAGAGAGAAAGGGAAACATCAAACAAAACTATTCAGACAAGTAACGCAAACCGATCATGAAACATATCACATGTGCAGAGAGAGAGAGAGAGAGAGAGAGAGAGAGAGAGAGGGCGAGCCACGTAACCATGAATAAGTAGCAAAAGAAGATAAACAAAGAGATAAATAACAATTTCTCTCTCTCTCTCTCTCCTCCTGATACACAAGATCTTACTCCTGCGATAATTTCCGACGACGGCAGGAACAGCGCACTTACGAGCAAGATAACACATAACACACAACTCACATGAACGGACAAACGTACGTCAGCTTATATGCAAATGTTAGGAGATTTTAATGGCCGATAACCTCTTGCCTGCTTCTTTGGCGTTCCTTTTTTATTTAGAGGTTGAATGGAAGTGTGTGTGTGTGTGTGTGTGTGTGTGTGTGTGTGTGTGTGTGTGTGTGTGTGTGCGCGCGCGCGCGCAGGGGGCGAGGAAATGACCGGGTTTGGGACAGGAGTAAGTCGGGACTTAAATGGCTTAATAATGTTGCGCTTCCATGGTTCATTACAAAGGATGAATCCGTGTGATGCTTTCTCTTTACAATGATCAGACAAGGAGGAGGAGGAGGAGAAGAAAACTGCTGCTATGACTCATGGGAGAAATATTAACGTCTACTCAAGTATCAGTGTTAAAGGTGAGTTGCATTTTCTGACTTCCTTGTGAATTAAGAAAACTTTTAATTCAAACGCAAAAAAAAAAAAAAAAAAAAAAAAAAAAAAAAAAAAAAAACTCGACAAATTTCAGTCCACTGATTAAAAACATAAATGGACGAATTCCGTTCTCATTGAATTTCCTCCATTTCTGTCTGTTTCCCCATGAATATTATGATTCTCCTGTGCACTGGAGTATTATGATTCTCTTGTGCATTCATTTCAGAGATTTTCGACAACTCAAAAAATAGCTCCAACAATGACCGCCAAAATTATATCGATTTACTGTATGTTTTTTCAAAGCCACCCCTCAAAGCAGAAGCGATATCTTGATTTGGAAATAATTTTCGGTTTGAGATACAATTACTAATACCATTGTCCTAAAACAGCACAGCAGACTTTCAGACAAAATATGAGGTGAACACATCTGCAAAGTCTTCCACGTATTTAGAGACAAAATGCACAGAAAAAAAAAGACGTGATGTAAAAATAGTTGTGGCTAGAGAAAGGCATAAATCAAAACGAAATTCAGCAATGAGTCTGGGAGAGGAAAGAAGGAAAGACAAACATGCGGAAATATCCTTTCGCTGTTGCTATTGACAGCGCTAGAAACAAGCGTCATAGTAATTCTTTGTACTTTGTGCGTTCCCCAACACACACTGAATGATAATAAGCCTACGGTCAAGCGATTTGATCGGACCTTCAAACAACTTATTATTCCCTTCAAAGAAACGACCCCTCTCCTTGAATCTCGACCTAAGAGTACGAACCAAAGAGACAGGACGATGATCGCTGCTTCCCAAAACCCTGCTAGGACGACAGTTATAGGTACACCGCGCGATAATACTGGCTTTACAACTGGCTTCTAATTCTTTGCCTTTACTTAAGGCGCCCTTCTTTTAATTTATTTCTATGGCGAATACAACACAGATGATGGCAACAGCCTCCTGTTGCACTGTATTATTGTCATTACCAGTATCAACAATATAAACCCGATCAAGTATCCGTTTTCTCTTAGGAAGGGCTTCGCATAAAATCACGTAGCTGGCATTGGTGCATTCATCCTTTTGACAGCTTATTCAGAGCTTGATTAAATCGTGTCATTCTCCTGTACCATCAAAGAATTGTCACAACTGCCAGGATGTTTAGGCCCTTTAAAATTAACAACGTTTCACTCAAAGAAATTCCTCAGCCAATAGTGGTAGGTGATTCTTTCTCAAAAATATAACTGCCTTGGAACCTAGTTTATTAGTGTCCCAAGTCATTAGCGTTGCCGACTTTCCTAGGTTCCTCAAGTCCTGATAGAAATACCTATTACTACTACTACTACTACTACTATTATCACCACCGCAGCGCAACACTATTTCTCTTGCCGTTAATATCATCAACGATCATACAAAACATCAGCAAGAATGACAACTTCTGACACACATGTATGAAATTGCAACAGCTAATTTTTCTGAGTTAAATCCCGCCGATTTGTTTGGACATTAACAAAACATCAACAAGGATTTATGGCTCAATAAATACAGTAAAAGAGAAAAGCAAAAATATTTTTCCCTAACATTAAACCGATCGCAAAGTTCTTAGAAGTTTACGGGAAGACCAAAAATAATCACAGTTGGAAATATATGATACGAGCATATACTACCGAGTTTCGATGTGTACGTGCGGCACACACACACACACACACACACACACACACACACACACACACATATATATACATATACACATATGGACGAAAGCTGTAAGTTTTTGTAATTCTTCACAAATATGTTTGACATTTATATAGGCTACAAGTATATCATTGTGGATCCTTCAACGTATTTAATGCATCACGTCAATGTGACTGGTTTATATATAATAAATATATAAATATATATATATATATATATATATATATATATATTTATATATATATATATATATATATATTTATATATATATATATATATATATATATATATATATATATATATATATATATACATATATATATAAACATGTATATACACATGTATATATATATATATATATATATATATATATATATATATATATATATATATATATATATATATATATATATATATATATATATATATATATATGACATTGATTATAATCATACATACATATCATGATACATAACAAAATCTGACAATCCAAAACCTTATTCACAGGGACACGGGCTCTAAAGGAAGTTTCGAAATTTATCAAAATAAAATAAAGAGCACAACTGACTCGCTATAGGCTCGACACAACGCACAGTAAAACACAAAATCTATGCTCTCTCTCTCTCTCTATATATATATATATATATATATATATATATATATATATATATATATATATATATATATATATATATATATATATATAGCGCGTATGTATGCTCCAAACTTCTACACAGACAATATCAATGAAAGAGGAGAGATGAGTGGAGCTGAACAAGCCTTCAAGAGTATCATGATGGAATGGCAGAAAGCGACCCATCTCAAATAAAGGGACCAAACGAAGGTCTAAATTTAGACTTTTTGGGAGAAGGAGGGGGTGGGGGTGGGGACTGAAGTGGGAGGGGAGGAGAATACCAAAGACCACAGAGTAACGATGATGACGCCCCTCTTCTAAGCCCCTACCCCTGGGCAGTCATGCCCACTGCCACCACCACAACAACTACTAGCACTAATCTACCCATACCCAGTCATACCCCGAGCTGCAATAAGGGCGGTTTGGGAAGGCACTGAACATAAGGAGGACGGTGATGTGGGGAAGGAGGGAGAAAGGGAGAAAGGGAGGCAGGGGAGAGAGAGAGAGAGAGAGAGACATTATGCATCTAACTTTAGGAGGTGCAATTATGGGGTGGGCTGGGATTTAAAGATGGGGGAGAGAGGGAAAAGAAGGGATTACTTATAGTCATTACTATAACCGGGTAAAGAAGAGAGAGAAAAGTTATCGGATAAATGGCCCATATCGGGCTGGGGGGTGGGGTTACCTGGTCGAAGCTCTTCCATTTTTAATTATAATAGTATGATATATATACATACTATATATATACACACACACATATATATATATATGTATGTATATAGTGCCGATTAATAACAGGCTGACTAATAATTCAGGAATTATTACTTAGGTTAGATCATTAGATCAACACAGGCAGAAGTGGGTTTGGACAAATCTACCAAGATGGCTCTTTGCTGGCCAGTGACGAAAGCTCATGTGCGGCGGCTCGCTCTCTCTCTCTCTCTCTCTCTCTCTCTCTCTCTCTCTCTCTCTCTCTCTCTCTCTCTCCTCTTTCTGTCTCTTGGGGAATTCGCAACACGACCAATGACTCATTAGGTCCTTCTCACGCTTCCATGAAGTCGCACTTTTCTTCTAATGGCAATGTATCGGTTCTTTAATCCCAATTAGGGATTTATCTCTATATCTTCAGACTATACATTGCTTACATTCCAATTGACCGTTGTTTTTCTCTCTTTATGCGCTTTCGTCCTTAACTTTTTATATAAAGTAACTATCCACCTGGCTCCATTCTCACTTGGATTTTCTATTCAAAGACTTTCACGCAATTTTACAAAATAAATACGAAACCCAACCCACGTTTGGTTCTTATACAGTAACCCCTTATAGTAAAAGCAAGGGGCCACCCTAATAGGTTATACGGACCGGTCCTTTTACACACGCACACACACATTATATATACACACACACACACACACACACACACACACACACACATATATATATATATATATATATATATATATATATATATATATATATATATATATAGATATATTAGTTAACATATATATATATATTAAACGTTAACTAACTTAACTAAATAAACCATGTATAGGAGGAAACATACAGCCAACCTGGGTATATGGGTATACGGCTGGTATTACTTTGGGCGACTGCAAAATTAGGGGGATGAGAAGACGGCTTAGGGTGGATATGAGAGGAGGGGGTGTGTGCAAAAGGTTTGGAGGCAGGGGCGGTGGTGGTTCGAAAGGTGAGGGATTGCTTATAATAATAATACCGTCAACTATAATTTAGGCTATGCAAGGATAACGTAGAGAGAGAGAGGGTTAAAAAGAGAGGGAGAGAGATGGGGCTTAAGAAATAGAAACATAACGTACAAGCGTTATCACTAATAAATAGATGTAATTTCCTGTACATCAGATAACTGGTGAGAGAGAGAGAGAGAGAGAGAGAGAGAGAGAGAGAGAGAGAGAGAGAGAGAGAGAGAGAATGTTCTCACCGCAAGCACCAATAACACCACCGCCGAAAGCAATAAGACCGTTTAGAAGCACCGTGCAATTGATTGCTTCAACAACCCTCCAATAGTGGTTTGCGACAAGGCCGGCTAGGGAAGAAGGGAAGGTGGGCCAGTCTATTAGGCTAACATGAGCGGGATTTTCTCTAAAGAAAGAAAAATACGGCAACCTGAAGAGAAGTTTGTGACGTGCACGTGAATCGGTATACATTATGTCCCGCTCACGAGAAAAGTTCACCACAAATTTTGTTATTCTTTAGAAAACCAAACGGAAAAGAAAAAATCAGAAGTACACAGAAGAGGGGGGAAAATATAGATGACAAATAGAACCTCGAGATAGAAGAATAGAGGCCTCCCCTCTCCCCCACCCCCAAAACAATAAGCATAGTTTACAAAAGTGATATGACCTAACTTAGGCAAAGTCTAGAGCGAGAAGACGGGGGCAGAGATGGAGGGGTGGGGGTGGAAAGACCCTAGTATGCATAGGCATGGGATAGGGTACAAGATGAAGATGATGAGGATAATGGGACAGTTGTTGGGGGAGAGAGAGAGAGAGAGAGAGAGAGAGAGAGAGAGAGAGAGAGAGAGAGAGAGAGAGAGAGAGAGAGTCGGACTGCATATAGGCGTGCTAGTGTATGTGTGTGTGTGCGGTGATGAGGTGGGGGATTGGGTAGGAGAAGGGAGTTATAAAAGGGCGTGATAGGTTGAGACGACACAAAGAACTGGGAGTGAAAGAAAGAAAGAAATAAAGAGTGGGGGGAGGGGAGAGGAGGGGAGGGGAGGAAAGGGAGTGGGAATGGGTCCGAGAGTTTGAAGGTAAGAGAGAGAGAGAGAGAGAGAGAGAGAGAGAGAGAGAGAGAGAGAGAGAGAGAGAGGCGTGTAGGGGGTGGAGTACTAGTAGTAATATAAGTGAGAGAGAGAGTTAAGGGGGAGGGAGGAAGGTTAGAAGATCACACAGAGGGAGAGACCGAAGGGGAATGGAAGGGAGTTAGTATGGACTGGTGGGCCGGGTGCATTGGTGACACGCTAATGCACACACACACACACACACACACACACACGAGGCCCATCCCTTGCACACCAAACCTATTTTTCCTCGAGCCAACATCTTCGTTTCTCTTTTACTCATGGTTCTTGTGTGCTTTCTTTTTCTGTTTTTTTCTCTGCATTCATTTATTCTCTTGACTTCCTTCGATTTCAGACTACATTTTTCCTAGTATACGTTCTTGCTAGATCACTGCAAATAATTAAGTAACAATACGTTTGTCAACTTAGTTTTGCTATTCGTACGAAGTGTCCCTGCCAAAACGGGGAAGCTTATCCGTATTTACTTGTAATGGCCTAGGTTGGTTTAGAGGGCTAAGTCTGCCCAATTATCTTAAACAAAAATATGAAAAATAAAACGGAACAAATTCTTTAAAAGTACCTCTAAGTCACTCCACGTGTTAGTTTTCACTGACTTTATCCTACGGCAAATTGTTGCTCAAAAATTCTACCCCAATGCCACAAAGGTGCCATAGAAGTGCCACAGATCTAAGACCGAAGCAGCGACACTGACACCTTTCCGACCCTGTTATCTGCATTTTATCATTCACCACTGAAACGACTCCTTCTAAGAGAAAGATTCATTTTTTCTCAAGAAAGAAATGAATGCCACGATCAAATAAGTCCTCCATAACGAACAATAACAACAATAGTAAGAAGTCTAAACAATAAAATATGTAGTGGCGGAGTCGAGGGTCAAATACATGTCTATAAATGGTCAAAGGAACGCCAAAGAACCAACAACAGAACCGCTGCGAGTTCCTGTCGGTGGGGCTGGGACGGAACGGGGGCGGGGGCGGGGAAAGGGGAAAGGGGAAAGGGGGGAGGAGACAGAGCAAGAACGAGAGGTGCAAAAGCACATGTCTTATCATAACGGTCTTGACAACAGAAAATGACACGATGATTATCGCTACGACGAACATGATGGTTTTCTACACGATGGTCAATTATTCAATGTGTCTTCAGTCAAATTAATCATCAGTTCCATACAAACAAACATACAAACACACACACACACACACACACACACACACACACACACACACACACATATATATATATATATATATATATATATATATATATATATATATATATATATATATAATTTCCTCTCTCTCGGTGAAACTCATCTAGAATTAACTTCCCTGACTTTCTCGCATGCTAATCTTATACTGAAGAAACCCCTGTACCCTATATATTAACCGTGACATCCATTCCTTTGCCAACCCCCTCTAAGAGTCCTCGGTAGGACTAGGTGAAGGAACGTGCAGGCAGTTGTTTGTGGAATAAAGAGTTAATATGTAATACTGAATGGAGGTTCAAAGACTGGTGAAAGTTTTGAAATATTGGCCAATGCAAAATTGCATCCATAAATAGTTTAAAGATGAAAATGCTTGATTTATAATATATAGGAGTAAACGCAACGGGCGACTGGAAAACGAGCTGAAATTAATTACAACGTAGGTGTAGGCTACCGGTTGAAACGGAGAGGCAGCAGGAGCTCCACCAATGGCCTGAAAGAGAAGAGAAGAGTAGAGAAGATCGTCTCTGGAAGGAAAAACTAGAATTCTCATTCTAGTCTCCAGGACTCCCACTGACAGGAAAATATCGGGATAGTATTAACAAAAAACTGCATTGTGCTGTAATACGGGGGAAACTGGAAACATGACGAATATATCAAGGGTGCCGTGGGGTTTTATTAATTGGTCATTTTATCATCATAAATTTCTGTTAACGTTTATAATGCAACATTATACATTCATACATACAAACTGCTTATAGGTAAAAATAGTTAAATATTTTTTAAGATCCATATTTGCTTATTTTATTCACAGCACTAAGAATACATCTGTACAATGATGTTAACAGTTTCTTATAATATTTATACATCGTCATTAATAAGGAGAATACGATGAATACCAAAGAATTCAACCCATGAAATCTAGACAGCACCTCTGACTTCACATATCACCACAAATCCATGATCTCAGAAATTTATCAAATCTCTTTGCTTGATTAATTTTCTGGATAAGAACTGTCAACAACTTTATGTTCGTGTCTCAACCAGTTATATACAGGTACACTTCTCTTTCAAAAATAAAACAGATAAATTGCACTTTCTTCTACGGTGGGTTTGGAAGTGTTTGTTCACGTCAAGAGAGGGAGGAAGGTAAATTGTGGAAAGGGTAGAGGACTCGAATGTAAGTCAATGAGGACCTGCGAAAGGCAGACTTGGAGAGTGTTGTCATGATGAGGTGGCGTCAGTGACGCCTTAGCTGACGTGCTGTTGAAAGTCTTCTGTGTAAGCATAGGTACGTCAACAGCTAACGCTGTCGAAACTTTCATCATGGCGTTTCATACTTCGATTCAGGAACTACATGAGAGATGGGGCAAACTTCTGTCTCTCTGGAGCCATTATCCCTTCTAGAGAAGACGATTTTTGGCAACCAAATATTAACAAATGCATCCCATGTACACATTTATTTATTTATATTATATATATATATATATATATATATATATATATATATATATATATATATATATATATATATACATACATACTGTATTTATGTTGCTAGGTAACCAATTGGTTCTTAGCAACGTAAAATAAGTCTAATCCTTCGGGCCAGCCCTAGGAGAGCTGTTAATCAGCTCAGTGGTCTGGTTAAACTAAGGTATACTTAACGTTATGTATATAGGCTACATGTATGTATGTATGTATGTATGTATGTATGTATGTATGTATGTATATATATATATATATATATATATATATATATATATTATATATATATATATATATATATATATACAGTATGTATATATGTGTATATACATGTATAAAACAGATTATTAAATCTATTATCTGTTAATGGTTTCAGAGTACTGTTATATTAATATATATATATATATATATATATATATATATATATATATATATATATATATATATATATATATAAGTATATATAAATTATGAGTACTCTGAAACCATTAACAAATAACAGATTTAATAATCCCCTCTACGTCTGACATTTAACCCTCAAAGGCGAATTCATTAACCTCTGCATGGCTGCGGCAAGGGACTGCCCAACGCAAAACTTTCGAATACCAACATAATCCTCGGTATCGGCTTCTTCTCAGAAGATGACTTGCACACTGCCAATACCTTAACCCTTTCCTTTCCTTTATGCAGTTTAACTGCATAGTCTACCGCCTCACAACAACCCCGGCCCCCCCTTTCTCTCATTCCCTTTCTTTCCACACACACACATATATATATATACACACATAATCTGTGCGTGTGTGTGTATGATTTTTCTGATGAGCTTTGGTACATCTCCAGTTCATTGGTGAAGTAGTGAACCAATGTGTTATTTGTGTACATCACAAAAGTCACTTGATAGTTTAAAAAGCCATTAATCAGGTATTTCTACTTAAAAAGCCATTAATCAGGTACTTCTACTTCCATTGAAACAGAAAAATTTAAAATGCAAATGTAAGAGCAATCATTTGAGTGGACATTGTTGTTACAATAATTATTATCGCAGTTCACTAACTGCAATGCACTGTAGTAAAACTACACGAAATTAGAAAAGCGATAGATGAAATACACCGGTCCTTATTAAGTGACTGAAGTCGAGACCCTTGATGTGACTCCAGTCATCGATAGAGTTCCGTATTTATTTGTAACATCCCACATTCCCTCTCCCCGCCAGCCTATACCAGTACTCCACCGCAGAGGTGTTTTTGCCTCGCCACGTTGCCTCCTCCGCTTCTTCTTTTTCTTCTTCTTCTTCTTCAATCCCTTGTGCTTTGGCCTGCAACAACTTCTAACTCCCCCCACCCTCCTCCTCGCCATCCCCGCTCACCTCTTACTCAAACCTCCCCCACCCTACCCCCTTCGCTCCTTATTCTCAGCCTGCAAACATCTCCCTCTCCTCCTTTTAAACCCCCCCACACCCCTCACCGCCTCTCCTCTGGCCCCTGGACCCGAGTTTCCGGTCACACCCTTAACTAGTTTTTGTGAAGGATCATCGGAGGCGCTTCACCCCGAGCAAACCTAACCACCCCTCGGCCTCCTTCCCCTTCACCTTACCCCTCCCCTCTCCTCCCCGAGGGGATTATATACTCTCTCCGTCAGATATCAACCCCTTCCTCGCCCTCTACCCATCTCCCCCCACCCGTCGCAGGACACCCTTCGACCCCTGCCTCTATGCCAACACCACCTACCTACCTATATCCAACTCCCACCTTAATTTTCCCAAACCTATTTCCTCTCTCTCTCTCTCTCTCTCTCTCTCTCTCTCTCTCTCTCTGACTCTTCTTCCCCAAGATCATGACCTCGTTTGACATGAGGATTAATAGCAAGTCTTACAAGCGAGACAAAGTCACTGGTCGCCATCGCTCTTATTAATATTGCTCATTATTATTGTTATTATTATTATTATTATTAATACTAATACTCATAATAATTACATTTATCATAATAATAAGCAATCATGCCCACACGACATTATCAAGGAAATCCCCAGCCCCAGCCCCCACCCCCACTAATTTCGATTTCTTTCCCTCCCTCGGTCCTGGTAAATAAATCTCGAAGTAATTCCACATTACCAAATCCGTATTTCGCTCGCATCCTTTATCATTAGGCGCCCTTTGTTTCTATCAAACTTCCGTTTTCTATGCATGACTCCACACCTTTGGGGTGCAGGCTCAATATCCACCACTTTTCTTTCTTATGTTGACAGGGGGTAGGGGGTGCCCGTCATTTACAGTATATTTCTATAAACCAGCGTAACAAAACCTATGATCACCGATGTCACACACACACACAAACACACACAAACACACACAGAGTTGATAAGGAAAAATGGACAAGAAATTTTTCTCCCACATTGAGAGAGAGAGAGAGAGAGAGAGAGAGAGAGAGAGAGAGAGAGAGAGAGAGAGAGAGAGAGAGAGAGCTCAGACAAGAATACTTTCATGATCCTGAATCACGTGACGAAAGGCAGATACCAAGACCTACCTATTTGGACGGGATAAGATATTCTAAGATAACCTTCGATGTCCGCTCCTCTGTATTTCTCTCGATGTTTCTCATTTCTTGCCAAAACCCCTCGCATTGAGATGGAAGTTCACAAAGATGCTTGGAAATTTCATCGAAGCCTCTCAATAAAAGGTTTCCTGTAACCTTCGCTGACACTGGCCACTCCCCTCAAGCCATTCAGATCTCTCTCTAAAGGTGGTGTGACAAGCGCACGTTTTCTGGCATCTTCCAGCAACATGTCGTTCATTTCCCACCAAGTAGTCACCACTTTCAGCGAAACCCCAGTAACGCACGCCTGTGCTTGTGTGACATCATTTAAAGGAACAGGCGGGACTTCAATTATGCACCGGCAAAGATAAAATACTGGCTAACTGATGCACGGTCTGGTGTTGAAGGCCAAGCCCAGGCACTGGGGCAGAAGAGG
The DNA here is from genome assembly GCF_040412425.1 of Macrobrachium rosenbergii. NCBI lineage: Eukaryota > Metazoa > Arthropoda > Malacostraca > Decapoda > Palaemonidae > Macrobrachium > Macrobrachium rosenbergii. Next base: position 8,750,548 of record NC_089743.1, on the reverse strand, counting down.
TCACACAGCCGTACTCAGAACAGTGAGAGAAGATGGATACTGTCAAATGTGAAAAGTTTAAAATAAGACCAAAGAAAATGTTGACGACAAACGTGGTAAGAAAGCACTAACAAAGTCATAAGATAGAAGCTTAATACGTTACTGAAAGTAACAATGAAGACACGCAAAAAGAGATGTCAAAAAACCTAAGCTTGTGATAATTATGTCTTGACACACTGATCTCACTGGATAATTTTTCTACCCTTTAAAATGCCCAAAGGCCACTTTCCCTAACACTCTTCCTCCAGGTGCATTGGAAATTTCAGGCAAAATAAAAACACT
>NC_089743.1:8682727-8745227 GCF_040412425.1 Macrobrachium rosenbergii | reverse complement strand
TGGCACAGATCTACGCAGGGCTTTCCTATGTACGACTATTTCTTCATGATGATCCAAGCACTTTCTTTTAAAGTTAATTTCATCGCTTTTCCCTTTTGAACAGTCGTTTTCCTGGCGAGCAGGAGTTATTCGACCATGTGCTGACTACAACTGTGATAGACCAACCCGCATTCTTTCAGCAGTCTACAGTCTCAGGAAAACTGATCTTGACACGCCTATGTAAGTACCTTGAGTCTAGACACTTCTTACCAGCCTATAGGCATACTGGAGGGAGCTAATGCTATGCGGCCTTCTTACAACTTTTACATCTAAATAAGTCTGTCTACGCCAACACTGACTATAGTTATAATGAACACGCACTTTCAAACTGTCTTTAATGCTTTGTTGACTAGGCCAACCAAAATGCTCTTCGTATACTTTCTAACATCGGTGTTGAATGGTATGTACTAGATCTCATTCACAGCAGGAAGCTGTAATTGCGTTAGTTTACCTAGAATGGTAAAAGTATTCATTTGGTCAGTTTTGCTGTACAGGTGTGAAATGTGGATGACGGGAGTGAGGAAAAGAGACTGGAGGCGCCACATATGTGTATGTAGAGAAGAGTTTTGGACACAGGGTAACAAACGACAAAACTTTAAAATTTTAAAAAGAATAGATAGAGGGAAATGTTGAAAACCGTTTTGAAATGTTACTTCAATTTGGGGGAGTGTTTGAGTTTAAATCTGGTAGAAAAATTGATGGAGGGATGGTGATGGTGAGGAATAGATGGGTGGAGTAAAGAGTGTAAATTGGGAAGAGGATAGACCAGCACAACTGATGAAGACAGCAAAAAATATAAACGACTGGCAGTCCATAATCACCAAAGTCTTGGAATATCCGGCACATTGAAGACGACCTATATCGAGACCAAGCGTTCCACAGGGCAGTGTTCAGGGACATTTGCTGTTCAATACTCTTTACTAGTAACGTGACTGTTGACTATGAAACTATGCCAGTCCAGCAGGCAGTGATGCTATGTAGTTATTTTCTTCACCTAATTTGCGAAATTCAGAGATTCAGAACAGATCAATAAGAGTCAGAATGAGGCTCCACTCTAGCAAAACTAAGACCTTATTGTTATCTCATGTCGTACCAGGCTTCCTATCCCTGACTCACTGATCATTGATATCAATGCACTTGATGAATTTGCACACTTGACGAAATGTTGCGTTTCCTTCGACTTCAATTATATGTCTCACAACGCTTAAAATCCCATCGCATGATTCTGCCTCAAAACCAGGTATTGTCCACACACCCACCTCAGTGGTCTGGTTAAACTAAAGTATACTTAACTTTTTATACAGAGATGATAGTATTACCTCCACTCGGCCCAGTTCTTTTGTCTAACGGGTGCTGGAATATGCCCCTCTTGTTTGGGCATCTGCGACCTCCCGGAATCGTTCTCCTCTAGACAAAATTGCTCGAACGGTAAACAATATTTAAACCGTCATCAGGAGAAACCCTGTGGGACCATCTCTCACATGTTACATTTCTTTCGAGAACTTTCACTACCATCTTTGGCGGCTGCAACCGAGTGCTACTCGTTTCAGTGTCATATCCGTATCGCCGGTACCAAAGATCTTTTTTCCCCATGTCCTTCCAAAAGAATTCTAATTTTTCTAAACTGCTGTTTCTGTTATTCACACGGTTAACTTTTGTTCATCTTCATATCTTTATATTTGTTTTTATCTGCGCATTGCTACAGGCATTTTTTTTAGCAAATCAACGGCCTTTTTCACTCGTGCCGTATGAATGGGTGCTCATGCTGAAAAATGTTAACTACAATTGTCATAATTCATTTGCTGTTTCTTCTGTTTTATTTTTTCAAAATATGGGTTATTTATTTTTCAGAAGTCTGTTGTATAATTTAAAGGCTTTTTGGCAGAATAATGACAAATACATTAATAGTTGTTTAGAGAAAGAACGTTTTCCTCATGATGATATTGAGTTCTGCAAGCAACTTTTAGCCAAAAAAATAAAAAGCGCGCAACATCCAGCAAACGCTGCGAAATACGATGAGTAACCAAACTATAGAAAAAACACTTTATACTCAAAATAAAACAATGAATTACTGAACATACAACGCTGAGCTTCTAAGAGTAGAATTATCAGGTAAAATAAACAAATACCATATTACAAAAAATAAGTGCTGAAACTAAAAAGGCCATCAACGTTTCCAAATATTCCTCTATAAATAAGTTCCTCCATTATTCTTTCTATTACAACCTGGAACTTCACTAGATATGATTCAATCAAATAACGAATTTGAACCGAAAAAGGCTCCAGCCGCAGCATCAAGCAAATTCCTTACAATCGGGAAACTAGAACGTTCTTGAACGTGGCATTGGATTAGAAATAATAACAGTCTCCAGCATTCCCAGCCAGGGTTCTTTGATAACGTTTTCGAACTCTGCATCGGATTCGAGTCACAGTCACCGCATGGGCCACAGGCTCTCCCGTAAGCCTCATAAACAACCGTTTAGCAAGCAGGCAAAAGTAAGCGTGTGTGTGTGTGTGTGTGTGTGTGTGTGTGTGTGTGTGCGTGTGTGTGTTGTGAGCGAGTGAGTGTGTACACTATGCCCAAAAGCGGACCGTTAAACCTGTTTTCGCGAACCGTACATAAATTAAATAAAAAAGGAAGGCATAAAATAACACCGCCTTCAACATGTGCTCTCTCTCTCTCTCTCTCTCTCTCTCTCTCTCTCTCTCTCTCTCTCTCTCTCTCTCTCTGTGCCCATGCGAAACGAACAAAGATGTGATACCAGGAATTCTTCATTTTTCCTTCTTTTCCAAAAGTATCAACTTAATAATCCTCGATCGCAAGAACTCGATATGGAAAAAGTTTGCAAAGTACGTGGAAAAAGTTTGCAAAGTACGTTTTTCAAGAATATTAAGTAGACACATAATATGCATAAATATAAAGTAAAACCGGAGTCTGGTAGCGTTTGTTAATTGACAAATACTCAAATGTTGCAGCAGTCATAGCTCAGAATTCACCAAGTTGACTAAAGTAATGAACAGTTAAAAGAAACAATAACGATAAATATTTAGCCACAATTATTGTTCATATCGCAAACGCTAACATTCTTTTTGTCTGCACAATGAACATTTTAACATAAAACTAAACAGGCTTCAAATTACAAGCCTAAAAATTTTATGTATCAGAAGTGAAACAGCACGTGGCTTCTCTCTCTCTCTCTCCACACACACACGCTGCCATTCTCTCATTTCCCTGCCGTCTGTCCAAAGGGAAGCACTGCACGAGTAAATGCAGAAAAAAGAGAACTGCGGTAGGAATCTACTGAGGGTAATACTCACGTAGGGTAGGTAAGAGCCGAGGCCAAATGCCCTAAGCCGAGCACAAATCACGGGGTTACTCGGGAGAGACGGGACGAGACGTCCCATAGTGCACTGCATAAATCGGCAAAAAGTACAGTTAGGCGTTGCATCCCTATACGGTTGCCAGTATTAACAAAAGCCCGCTTCTCTATTTCTCACTAACTATACATACACCTATCGAGAGAAAGGGGGTGGGGTGGGGTGGGGTGGGGTGGGGTTATGTGAACAGAAAACTGCATATGTTAAGTGCGTGCGTGCGTGCGTGCGTGCATGTGAACCGCCATCCTCTACACCAGGTATCGTGTAAAGGACACTGGGGTAGGAGGGTAAGGGGGAGGACAGAACTCACTGGGTGCGCGAGGGGGAGGGAGAGGGAGGGGAGGGAGGGGAGAGGGCATTTGCACGTGCATTAGCTAACCTGCCTCTTTCGACTCCCCGGCCCCTGACGAGCCCCCCGTCCCCAACTCATGTGGATGAGCCGCCAAAATGGGTGGTGGGTGTGGAAGGGGGTGAGACAGGACATAAACGGGCATCCCTGATGCTTGCCTGCGCGCTCGCAAAAACACACGTGGCGCTCACTTACGTAATTCTGCATCAGCTTATAACTTTCAAGAGTAACTACAAATTCCATTTCGTGTTTCGTGCAACGAAGGTTTTCTCTGATGCTCGTTTCCTCTCTTCTCACAACGAGTGGTAAGTAGGCTACTATGCCACAACCTTCTCGATAAACAGGAAAACACACACACGGACATTTTCTAACAAACTTTCACTCATAATGAGTGCTCAGCTTTCCCACTTCATTCAAATCTTGTAATCAGTCAGCAAATTGTTGAATGCAGTCCCCAAAAAAGCTCTCTCTCTCTCTCTCTCTCTCTCTCTATGTATCGCACACCAGGTACTGGCACAGAGACGAATAAAATGTGAACCAAAATACTGTTGCCGATAAAGACTTCATTAACTTACGGAAAACTGCAAACAAAGTTTCCTAGATTTCAATACAATAAGCATGAGAAAAACGAAAACAGTGAAATATACACAACAAAATGCTTATGTCCATATGAATGGAATGGCAGCTGAATGATACGAAACATACAATGAGATGAGAGTAAGATACCTATATAAATAAATACGTGTGTATATATATGTATGTATGTATGCATTTTATATATATATATGTATGTATATATACATATATGTATACACATACGCACACACACACATACACACACACACACACATATATATATATATATATATATATATATATATTATGAATGTCCTTTACTGTAATACCACAGTGTAATATGAATATATGAAGCCCCATTAAACACTATTTGAACTTTGCAACGTTCAAATAGTGTTTTATGGGTTCAAATATATATATATATATATATATATATATATATATATATATATATATATATATATATATATATATATATATATATATATATATATATATATATATATATATATATATATATATATATATATATATATATATATATATATATATATAATCAAACGAGCATGTAGCTCCTCCGCCAAGGAATGTGGTCAAAAGTTTGCTTTCACCTCTTAGATTATTAATTTTTCCGTTACTAAAAAGGTAAATGCCGTAATGGCATCGATGAAACTTACATTTAATATTAAATAATAAATGAAGCTAGCAATTACATTTTGATGACGACCCTGAACTACTATCCGACTCAGGGGTCAGGGTTAGTTTTTGAGTGGAATAAAACTATTTTTATCTTTTGATGGAATTTGAAATAATGACTATTATTCTTCACAAAAGACGAGAAAAAATTAAAATTGTTCTGAATCATGTCTGAGATCTCGTATCTAAACCTAGAGGCTGAAATCCAGCGTAAAAGTCCGTGAAGCTGAAACCCAGTGTAAACATTCTCTATCATTTTTTTTTTTTTTTTTTTTGGCGTTTTCAACGTTTCTACAGTTCCTTATCAGATTTATAAGAGAAATAAAAGTAATACTCCTAGTAAGTTCTAAATCATAGATAATAAAAGACAAGCAGCCTAAGACTCTGAAGTCCTCGATTTACTGAAATAATAATAATAATAATAATAATAATAATAATAATAATAATAATAATAATAATAATAATAATAAAGTCCGAGAGGATCATTCTTCTTTGTCCTCCCCCGGGTGACAGTAGGGGAGGCATGACACAACCACCCACCTCCTGCAAACCCGTTTGTCCCCCCTAGTGGGGGCAGGGTAGGTAGGGAAACGGGAGGGTATGGGAGACAGCAGCTCTGGGTTCCAGTGCGCGTAGCGCGCGCCAACAAGCTCGTATTCTGATATTAACCAAAAACCGCAGGCTGTTTGATATGCTGCCATTTTGTCAGCCTCCGTTAACTGAACTGATCATATTTAGAATGGTAATCCTATTCTGCACCATAACGAGTTGTTGGTTATCATGAACATTATCATTATTATTACTATTCTCTCTTCTCACAACCTTGTTGTCTCCGAGTCTGGATCCGGGCTGCAACCTGCCTCCTAGGGATCTCACCCGAGGATTCTAACGCTCTCCTAATTATCCTCGCTGTAGCCAGCAGTGCGCTTTTCTAATGCACGCGCAGGTCAAGGTTTGTGCATCCATCCAGTCCTCTCCAGGTTCCTCCTGCGGTCCTCTGCGATTACTCCTAGTGCTCCCAAGGTAATAAGTACTACTTCCACTTCAGCCAGCGACACTCCAAATTCCCCTCCCTAGACGCAGGTACTTTTCCATCTCTTCTCTGCTTTTGTCCTTGACTCTTGTCACATGGCCTGGCTATACGTATCAAGGGATAATTTCTGGGTTTCATTATTTACTAGAGTTTGTATCACACGGTCAGCCCTAACATCACTGTCCCAGGTACACTGATTTTTTCGTTTTCTAGAACCTTTCCAGTCTCATTATTATAATTACTATTCACTAAACACCAATTGCATGATATACTACTCAATTAAAAGTCAGACATATAAGGTGATACATAAAAAAATATTCAGAAACCTAAAAGGTGCTCAATATACTCTGCAACGGAAAAAAAGATAAATTTCCCTTTTCACACAAACTACAAAACCAGCATTTGCCAATGCATTGGTCTTTAAGCAACTTCGAAAGTATCAACTGAAAATTTTCAGTTGACACTTTAGAGTTAGAGTGAGAGTTCTCAACAATACGCATATTGGAAAGTAAAGACAGCACTGCTTTTCTTTTAAAACATTTATGTAATCAGAAACACTTTTACGCTCCTAATATACAGGCATAATTCGATTTTAAAAATATAATTAAAAATTAAATGAATTATTTTCCTCTTGAAAAAAATGAGAAACTGAATCACAGAAAAGGAAATCTTTGCAAAGATATCAGTCTAAACATTGCAATTTTCCAAAAAACTGAAATAACAGAAAGTGATAGCGGATAAAATGCTCAAGGGGTCACTTCTGGATGAAAACTTGAGAACTCTCAGAAGTTCTTTACTTGTAGTTCATTTTTGGCAATTCAAGAGAAAATTATGATTATATACCTTCGGAAAATATATTTCATCAAAGCTCTAGTGTTACTATACGGAATCTCCTTTCTGTTAACAACAATGTAAACAAGAAATATTAACCATAAACATCAAAATTGCAATAAAACTGGTACCTTAAATAAAAAAAAAGAAGACCAAAGAATTTGTAAAGGAAATAGTAACAGTTTGACAGAAAAAACCTCAAGCATAAAGGAATGGATAAACAGCCTGTGACTGAAAGGGGGGGAGGCAGTAGACAGGAGAGCTCAATTAGGCAAAGAGAGAAATCTGAGGCAGGAGGGGACACAAACGCCGAGGAGACAACCAAGAATATACAAAGCTTAGAGTAAAAAACAGAGGAATAAAAAAATGAGAGGTGACAAAACAAGAGAAAAAGTATAGGGAAAAACGAAGGTGGCAGGACGAAAAAGGGAATAAAAATATAAAATACGAATGAAGAAAAATGACTATAAAGAAAGTAATAAAAGACACTGGCCATCCGTGTTTTTTTACATTTTTTCCTGAAAAGTGGCGGGGAGCAAAAAGGAAACACGAGACGTGAAATACTGGGTCAACTTCCGAAGACTAATAGCCTGATCACATTCCATGTGTTGGCGAATAACATCACATTCCACGTGTTGGGAATTCTTCGCTCCTCTCCTTGTTTTTGAGTGGAGACTGAGACGGCCATAACTGCAAAGACACACCGGGGTCACTACTAGACATGTGTCGATGGACTCTTCCCCTTAACAGATGACAAAAACGTTTAAAAATGAAAGTCAAGTAATAATAAAAATGGAGATGAGAGTACTGCTTTAGAAGTGGATGGTTTGAGGACTAATGAACGTCATTTAGGATTCTAAAGAAACTGCTTCAAATGTGACACACTACTCATATGAAAAATATAAACTTTTCCGCACACAGCTTCCTCCAGCGATTGACATCATTTACTTTCAACGCCAGACTGCACTGATGTAATGTTCGAATGTGGGGTTTGCTAAAACCTTAAAATGTTTATGCGCATAAATGTATTTCCTTCTTATCAATTTATACAATATCTGATTCGACGCAACCCACATACTAAATCATTTTCAATTGGTTCCTGATATTAAAAGGAACAAAGCAAAAAATAACATAAACAATACCCCTGATCAGACAGATAACATCTCTGAAATGCAGCTCAATCATTTATAAAAAATGACGACATATAAGAACCGCCTTTGGGAGTCCATCCCGGGCCACAACGGATTTCCTCCAACCATGAGAGGAGGCAACAGGTCGCCTGTCAAATAAGCTCAACCAACGCGGCGTTTTCAAGCTTCTTGTCCTGCACATTACAACACTTCACTATGGCTTGCATGGACAACAAGAAATTACACTAAAAAACTCTTAAGTATTCTTCATACACCCTACACACATATAGGCTACGTATGCATGCATGCATGAATTCACGCTGAATTTCAAGTCGGCTGTAAATCACTGTTTCTAAATCAAAGGTCCAGGTTCGAATCCTGGCAGGCCAGGAACACCTATCAATTATAATTCCATTTGGGTATAAATTATTTCCAATACACAGTGAAATCGATGTTAAATGACAATCCTGGCTTAATATTTGGGTATAAAAAGTCACTGGTATTAATATATATATATATATATATATATATATATATATATATATATATATATATATATATATATATATATATATATATACATATATATATATATATATATATATATATATATATATATATATATATATATATATATATATATATATATATATATATATAGTTTATGACTCCGATAGTCTGCAAAACTCTCGTTGTCATACACGAAGCTAAAGGATCGAATGGCCCCAGTCAAACTTATTTGATCCTTTGTCCTAGGAAGCAAAAACTTAATTCCAGATATCATGTTACTTATTTGCCTATAACTATATCGTTAACCACAACAACCACAATACCATTATATGACAGCAATAACAAAATATATATAGTAATAATGAAGAAATTAGTGATAAAACAAAACGTGCACACGCTACTGAAGTTGAAATAAGATTTAGTAATATTTCCTGTCTGAATATTAATCGAATAACGGAGATTGGTCTATGCGGTATATTGGGCCGGATTCCAGAATGAGAGAGAGAGAGAGAGAGAGAGAGAGAGAGATTTTCAGAATATCTTTCTTCTTATAATGGTTTTAAAAACAAAGGTACATCAAATAACACCAGCCACTGCAGCAGCAACAACAAAAGCAACAACAATAATAATAATAATAATAATAATAACAATAATAATAATAATACAAAAACAAGGAAATAAAGATCTGAAAAAATAATGGGGCGTTCATTACCAAAAACTGATAACCTATCGACATAAAACTAACAAAAGCAGAACATAAATTCGACAGACTTCACAAACAATTACATAAATACAAGTAATTCAATTCCACAAAATAAAAGGTGAACACACACACACACTATACATGCATACACACAAACATATATATTTATATGTATGTATGTATGTATGTATATATACATATACTGTATATATATATGTATACATACATGCATACATATAAATATATATTTGTGTGCATGCATGCATGTATGTATGTATAGTGTGTGTTCACTTTTATTTTGTGGAACTGAATTACTATATACATATATATATATATATATATATATATATATATATATATATATATATATATATATATATATATATATATATATATATATATATATATATATATATATATATTTGTGTATATAATGTATGTATAGTGTGTGTGTACGTATATAAATTCCTTTTAAAAACAGAATACAATCCATATTTATAATTTTAAAAATATGGTAGAACATAAAAATGACAAGGTTATCAAATAATCATGAAACGCTTAAATATGAACATGTGAAAGCATAATTATACCAAAATTATGAAAGGAGTACAACTGTGCCGAGCAGTATAACTCTGGTGTTTATGCACAGCCTTTACAACCTGAGTGGGGCGCCCGCCCCTCTTCCCAAACGGCTGAAATAATACCTTTCCTAACGGACAGAAATATTCAAAACAGCGGCCGACTGTTACATGCTTAGTGTTTAAGGAGGCATACTACAGCCTCTTGCATTGTATAGTTATGCACACACACATGCAGTGTAACAACTGAAAAGGAGTCCAAGGTGTACAGTATTCTTCTCGAGAGACTTACTTTGTTATAGATTTAAGTTGTCTGAAGTTGAATCACCAATATATATATATATATATATATATATATATATATATATATATATATATATATATATATATATATATATATATATATATATATATATATATATAAAATGTGTGAGCGCGTGTATGTGTTTGTTTATATAAACACGTGTATATAACAAAATAGTATTCTTTTAAAATAAAACTCATTGAAATACCAAAAACCAGACTAAGAACATGTAAACAAAAACAGGGTCTAGGCAAGTCTGGAACACCCTAAATTTTTCGGAAGAAATGGGGAGATGTTGCTAAAACCTGGAGCACACCCAACCTATCCTGACCCTGCATGCACAATCACAGGTAGAACTTCCATTCATAAAGCAATTTGACCTCATCCGAATCTTACCTCGTTGCGAGTGACGTATGATATTGAAATGGAATTCTGTGAATCATGAAATCATTTTCCATACGTATTATGATTCTGCCCACTGGTCTTCTTCCCTTGGCCGTGCCCTCCGTCGTCGATGTCCATAGATACAGCGCGTTTACGGAAACAATCAATCAACCGCACCCTCCATTACCAACTGTGGTGTTCTCTTCATCTCTGATGGGCTGCACGTTGTGGCAATTGCAGCTCTTGCGAATTAGTGAATTCATCACTTGTGTCTTTATGCCAATAAGCACCTGAGGGTCCGCTTCTCTGAGACACTCGCATGTCAAATACAGGTCCAGCTATTTTTCTTCTTCATGCTGTGTTCTCCAGTGCTATCGGGTTTTGTTCTGGTTGCATGAAAAGAGCCTCATATAGACAGGGTACTCTTCAATTTGAATGCATGGTTTCTACAAACCAGTTGAAATATGTTCAAGAAAATTCAATCACTTTAAACATAATTTATGATTACATATACGCCTTACATTCACAAAATTGTATAAACAACTTGTACTATTGGTAAATATTGACAATAAGTAAAATCTTTTGATTGAAGAAAACCTGTTTTGAATAACGAGACAAATATGATAAAGGTCGGTAAGAAAGGACTGTCCTAAACACCTCCCTCACACTGGATAAGGACTGGCACAAATAAATATTCAAGCCTACGCACAGGGAAGGTTAGGAGTTTAGTTCCCTAAATTCAGCTGAAATTATCAACGAAGAAACTATAATTTTTCCTTCTTTTTACATTCCAAAAGAATCCAACATTTAAAAAGTATCAAGGAAGAGAGGATAATAAATTACATTAAACCTGATAAATAAATACCAACTGTAAAGGTCGAGAAAATAATTTTTCACACAGACGAAGGACGAATTTAATAACAGGCCAATTAGCAGTGCAAAATACCATGCGTGTTCATGGATATTCAACATAACAGACAATTTAACATCAGAGGCTACTACTGGTGACTGCAGAACCATACAAAAACACAAAATACTGTCATGTGGATGGACAGTATCACATGGACAGTAGACCTACTTTCGGGCTTGAGAAGAGAAGAGAGAGAAGAGAAGGTTCTTTGGCAACTAACAACAGTTCTAGAGACCATATTACCACAGATATAACCTCTCCTCTGAATTGTATCACGTACCAAGGGAAAAGTTCGATGAATTTCAGGATAAGGATCTATGCACTAAAATCACAGAATGATTATCTATATACTTTGAAATGCCTTCAACCTCCTCGCAAGTGCTAAATATTCAAGGTCCCCTGCGATCTCTTACAGCTGGCAACTGCAACAGACAAGACTGGAAACTGGAGAAATGGTAGTAACCAAACACTTGGATCTGAATTGTGCGTAAAAACTAATACCTAATGTTAGCGCAATCAAAATAACAATGCCTATTTGCAATCAAGGTAAAAGTTGTAAAAATGGAAGATCAGATATGTGGGAACATCAAAACTCAGGCAGACCCGAGTATTCTGAGAAAGAATTAGAAACATTCAATAAAGTTCTCATGAAAAATGATGATCTCACATCCTCCGTACTAAAAATTTCACGAATAAAAGGTCACTCGTAAAAAAACACGAACAAGAGTCAAATGATATTCCAATTGTGTCAAAACGTGTCAAAAAGAACCAAGTGTTAAAAGAGAAAAGACTAAAAACGATAAAGAGGTGAAATGCAGTCAGCAAGAGTCGCTGACGCTGACTCTGACATCGCTGTGACGCAGGATGTTTGTCACCCTCACACCACCAACTGAGGACTTCTCTGACGTTACTGCCGCTTGCACCAGCTCGTAAGTGCTGTTGCAAGTTCCAGTCCCACTCTGTTTCTTCCATGACAGAAAGTTCGCACTAGAGAAAAGCCCCTTCCTTGACCTGGGGTTGGCACCGGCTAGAGACTGTATATTCCCAAACCAGCAAACTCATTTCCTTACTCGTCTTTTTGGCGGCAAGCCCCGTGGGGGGGAGAAATGAATCACTGGTCTGGTTAAACAACTGGACTTCTCACAAGCAACTAACTAACACGACGGTCAGGCCTGCGTGAAGTTATGGGTGCTGACGCCCGTCGAACACTCTTTTTTTTTGTTGTTGCTTACCTACAGCTTTACCAATGACTTCATAACCTTTTATTCATTTATTTATTTCCGTTCATAGTTCATTTTATTCGTATATATCTTTTCTTAGATGTTTCTCTTCTTTGTCCCATTTGGGGATTCTGTTCAAGGAAGCTTGCTGGGAATATTGCATGATTCTTTAGCTCGTTCTGGAAATATCATTAAATAATAATAATACTACTACTAATAAAAAAATAATAATAATAATCAAAGGGTATAAACATGATACCACTGCTACAACGAATACTATGTTACACAAATCGTATCAGGATCTGAACATCCCTTACATTACAAGGTTCCAGTCTCCAGTCTTTCCCAGTGCCACGCTCATAATCTGTCGTGATGAAGAACACTTCAATGATCACCAAGTTAAGAACAGGAACAGGCTACCCACGAGTCAGTGGAAAATGGCGTTTCCTTGATTTGCATACAGGAAACATCTCCTATCATTTATTTTTATGTATTTGTAGCACATTAATTCAATATACTGTAATGACGGTACTCACCGATCACTTGATATGATTTAACCGCACATCCATACATACACACACACATCTACATATACTTATATTATATATGTGTATATATACTGTATATATATATATATATATATATATATATATATATATATATATATATATATATAAAATCACGTAACAATAAAAAGTTATTGCTATCAATATTGAAAAGCAACACAATTGGCGATCAGTAAGTTATCACATGCATACATACATACGCACACACAAACACACACACAGAGAGAGAGAGAGAGAGAGAGAGAGAGAGAGAGAGAGAGAGAGAGAGAGAGAGAGAGAACCAACACAATTTCCCTTTACATGGAAGCAATCTAATTCCACTCTACCCTTCCGGCATAAAAAGAAAGAGAAAATGGCTAATAAACAAAGAAAACAACTTTAATATACACATATTACCTATACCAGAAATGTCCAACATCTGGAGTATGGCTGGGAGCCTAAGGGTTAATCTCTCTCTCTCTCTCTCTCTCTCTCTCTCTCTCTCTCTCTCTCTCTCTCTCTCTCTCTCTCTCACACACACACACACACACACACGACGTAATTTTGCAACTCTACCAATTTCGCCAAAGGTTTCAAATGGAAAACACAGACATTTTTAGATATATCCAGAACATATAGTTATCGCCTTATTCCACAAATAACAACATTAATAATACCGAAATTCAAAAGACATTACAAGTGGATTAAATTTTCCGTAATAGAATACAAAGTCTCTGGTAAGGACATACGGAAAAATAAAAGAATTTGCCTCAGTGAAGTCATATTGCATCTACTTTTTCTAAACAATATTAATCACTAATCTACGAGAGAGAGAGAGAGAGAGAGAGAGAGAGAGAGAGAGAGAGAGAGAGAGAGAGAGAGAGAGAGAGAGAAGAAGCCAAAGAAAACCCCTTCGGGTAACGGGTTAGAAGCAGAAAATAGGGAAGACCAAGGTAGCGGAGGGTGCATTATAGGCTGCGATGGGTGGCTCTCTGGTGGAGGTGGATGTGGACAGTAGGGGGGAAGGATGATGCCAAGGCTAGGAAGGGGGGAGGGGGAGGGGGGAACGAAGGCATAGAAGCAGAGGCAGAGACGGCCTCGGTGGTGGTGGTGGTAGCGTTGGCGCCGGCCTGAAAACAGTACAGGTGTCATGCAATAATCATGGCGGTTGTAAAACACACGTTCAATATTCTCACCGTACTACACCCTCTCTCTCTCTCTCTCTCTCTGGGGGAGGGAGGGAGAAGACTGGAGAGGGACAAGCATTATGTACACCACCGTCCCCTCAGTATGGTAGAACCAGGAGGCCGGATGAGAAAAGGCAAGAATTGGCCCGTTTATGATAAAATTCAATACAGTACTGCATGTTGAAGGGGCTGACCAGGAGGAGGAGGAGGAGGAGGAGGAGGAGGAGGAAGAGGGGATGAATATGCAATATTTGTAGCTTTGTTATTGTATCTCGGGAGAGAGAAGCAATCATTATGGTAGGGCGAGGGAGCAACTAAAGCGAGAAAAGGAATTCATGCAAAGCGAAAGAGCACCGGTGGCTCCTCTTTCTTTCTCGCAACTTCCAGAGTCAGTCATTAATCTCTGGTTTCCTCTCGTGGACATTTCTTGAATGAGCAATCGGCCGAAGAAGCAAAGAAATCAACACGATCACAGGATTACGCACAGAGGTGGGTAAGGGGGTTGCGCAAGGGGAAAAGGAGGAGGGGGATGGGGGAGCTGGAGAGGGAGGAGAAAGAAGAGAGGCCGTTGAGGAGCAAGGGTGAGGAGAGGAGAGGAGAGGAAGGGAGGAGGCGTGTGACTGTGGGTGGGGCAGTAGGTTCCCTTTGTGTGTGTACGTTAACAGCGGCCTCCCTCAGGCTCCTCCAATGCTTGCAGGGGTCTTCCCCCTTCAAACGCACATACGGACTCACGCATGCACTCAATCATGGACAATATAAAAATGGAAGAGTACAAATTCCTTGCCTAGCGATTCACGCCTATTTCCACCTCGAAACTTCTTTACCTTTGAAATAAACACACACACACACACATATATATATATATATATATATTATATATATATATATATACATACACACACACATAGAATGTGGCATGGAGGAAAGAACAGAGGAGAGGCATTCCGTGAGAAGAAAAACATAAGCGACGAAAGAACAAAGACCAGGCTCCTCCTCGTCTTGCACCTGCATTGCATTGCCTTCTTTTTACCTTCGTTATCATCACCATCATCCTCATCAGCCACATTCGGCCTACAATGCATTCGCTCGGGATTTTTTGCTTGATTAGCCGCCTCTTTATGCGGCTGGGGGGATACTCTCTCTCATTCTCTCTCTCTCCCTCATGTTGCATACCTTTCATCATTTTTCAATCTTTATTTTCCCCTGTTGATTTGTTTACCCACGACCCTACTGTCTCTCTCTCTCTCTCTCTCTTCCTACTAGTATTCAATCCAGGGCGATATCCCAAGACACCTCAGAGCAAGGGCGATAAGTCCCAGGATCGCCGACTACCAATGGCTCCATTTGAGTCTCCTCGCAAATTTCCAACGGTACTGTCTGTCACACTCACACTCCCTCCCTTCGCCACACCTTGTGACCGCTACTCTGGGAAGGCATAAAGCACCCACACATACACACAACACACAATTACGCAAACTTACTACGATACATAACCACTGCTACATTTACTAGCGGAGCACAACTATCGTACTTACTACTATTGTTATTATTATTACTATTACAACACCCACAATAACAAATACTAAAAGAAATAAGTTACGCTACTATGGCTCACATTACTACAGCACACAACTACAACATAATATCATTGCAATTACAGCAACTACTTGTAGCTGCTAAAAGGCTTCAATTATGGGAAATCAAACTACTACAACTGATGTTGCCACTGTTACTATTACTACTACGGAAACCACTCCTTCCCACGATTTAGGTGGGCGCGAGAGCGAAGTCGATGACCAAGCAAGCAAGAGAAGCGACTCACAAGAGGAGGAGTGGTGTGTGTGTGTGGGGAGGGGGATGAGTTCAAGAGTGGAATCAACTTCCGGGCAATATCAATTAAGGTGTGACACGACATGACATTCGCATAATCGCGGCGCTCAAGAAACGAAAACGGAATGCTTTCCTCAATCACTATGCGTCTGAGACAGAGGAATGGAGGAAAAAATGTACATGACATTGTACGATCATTATATATACAAAGGAGAAGATTAAAATAAACACTGCAAATAAACAAGGAATACAGCGAGAAAAAATAAAGGACAGCTTGCACATAAATGAGGATAAAATATCTGAATGAACAAAAATTATGTAACGACAGAAAGAGAGAGAAAATTTCATACCTACAACATTTAAGGACATGGTTTGGGAGTGGCTGAGGGGGCAAGAGGCGAGATACATAGCTTAGCTAGGTTACACACACGCTCGCTCTCTCTCTCTCTCTCTCTCTCTCTCTCTCTGTACGGCAAGGAATGCATGGATACCAGAAAGCAGGTTGACAGGGTCAGGTAATCACATAATATATAATTGGGCGATAAAAATAACACACATATATAACACGTGTGTATGTGAACTCTTGTCACCTATACAGAGACGATATCAATTTATCTCTAACTTCACAGCAGAGTGGTCAAAGTCGGTTGTCTGTAACTGTTTCTAAACCAGAAGCCCAGATTCAAATCCTGGACAGGGCAGAAGCATTTTTCAATTATAATTCATAAGGTAACATGTATTCGATATTAAGTTAAAAAGTTAAGTATAGTTTAGTTTTACCAGACCACTGAGCTGATTAACAGCTCTCCTAGGGCTGGCCCGAAGGATTAGACTTATTTTACGTGGCTAAGAAACAACTGGTTACTTAGCAACGGGACCTACAGTTTATTGTGGAATCCGAACCACATTATAGCGAGAAATGAATTTCTATCACCAGAATTAAATTCCTCTAACTCTTCATCAGCCGGCCGGGGGAATTGAACTCCGGTCCATCGAGCGACAGTCCGAAGCTCAACCGACTCAGCCAACGAAGGGTTGATGTATTCGATATTAAACGATATACATACATACATACATACTTATATAATATATATATATATATACAGTATATATATATATATATATATATATATATATATATATATAAAAATGTGTGTATATAATACAATCAATATAAAATAAAAACACAGATCTGACTAATAAAAATGTTATCCATTTCAGCTCAAGGCTATAGACAATCAAACTACAAAAATAAAGGTTAAGAAAAGGTTACACGAAGCTAAAAAGAAATTTAGTTCTGTTATTCTCGAACACTGCTGACGATAATAAAAACACTGATATTAAAAAGAAAGTAAAATGTTTCCCGCGTGCGACCACATACTGAAACAGTGCACGGATACAATTGCTGGGGAGTGAAGGCAACTCTTCAAAACACTAATATAATATTAATAATAATGAATTTGGTATACATAAAATGACAGTGATGAACCAGTTAACATTACTGAATATAGCTCACAATGCGAGACAGTGAAGATGCTCTTATATTTACAAATAAACAGAATTTTCTTGGAAATGAATTCCAAAAGACGCGACGTGGCCACGCGACAATGCTGCCTCACCTCCATAAAAATGGATTATACCCCTGTACTAAACCTAAGCCTATATTTAACATGAACACTTAAAAGAACCTCTTTAGGCCTACGAAATAAAACTCCAACCACTCATCATATGACAGACCTTTTAGGTCCAAGGTGATTCTTGTTAATGTTGCATCCACCCTTAACCCTAAACAACATACACTTACAAAAGCAGCAAAACAAAGTTTTTCCAAAACAAACGACTACAAACAATTTCGGAACTTGCACACCACCGGAAAATGGTGGCAGGACGTCTAATGAGGCATGCCAACCGCGCAACAGATACAAAACTGTATTAATGTACTGACGACAAGAAGGATACGGGGTATCGGATTTAAGGACCCCGGGTAAAATAACTTCATCACCCGAGAGAGAGAGAGAGAGAGAGAGAGAGAGAGAGAGAGAGAGAGAGAGAGAGAGAGAGAGAGAGGTGAAACTGGGGAATGACCTCTTCTCCGGTTACCCTTTCCTGATCGCGTACGCATGCATATGCATGTATGCATCTTGTATGGAGTTTCCCGTTGCCCACTCTTGATTACCTCTAATTGTAGAAGAATGTTACCCATATATATTATATATATAATCTTAAAGTACTAGCTAAGGAGAAGTAACAAATGAATCCACTCCCTTCAAAGACTTATATACCGTATATACAGACATCATAATATATATATATATATATATATATATATATATATATATATATATATATATATATATATATATATATATATATATATATATATATATATATATTATATAATACATGAACAGATTTTTAATCATTTTGTTCCAGTCTCAGATATACATTTAAATAGTTATAGGAACATAACTACCTTCCTAAATATGAGTCACCCCATACTGGCCACAACCACTTGGCGGGCGGCATATAGAGCATTTTAACGGAAGGGTCCCGGGTCATATTGGAGAGAAAAAGGATACACCACCAGCTGCCAAGGCCTCTCTCTCTCTCTCTCTCTCTCTCTCTCTCTCTCTCTCTCTCTCTCTCTCTCTCTCTCTCTCTCTCTATATATATATATATATATATATATATATATATATATATATATATGATATATGTGTGATTATAATGATATATGTGTGATTATAATCACTATTTCAAGTCATTTATATCTATATATATTCACCACATGTATATATATATATATATATATATATATATATATATATATATATATATATATATATATATAACATAATATAATATACATACATATACATGTATATATATACTGTATATATATACATATATACTGTATGTATGTACGTATGTATGTATTACCTTCCCTTTCATTGTCGACGGAGTGTTACGATTGATCGCTATTCAAAATGCAGTCATTACAGGGAAAGCAGAAGTAATAATAAAATAAAAGCCCTAAGGACATCAGCCATAACAAAGAATTCCCGCTGGAAACGGCAGAAATGAAACTGTCTTCTTCCACAAAGCACGTGCACAGACAGACAGACAGACAGACAGACGCACTCGCAAACACCGACCGACGGACAAAGCTTCCTGGCAATATACGCCCGGACAGAGCGACACAAAAACCAGCACATAATCGATGACGTTTTGCGTAGATCTCGTCATTTTAACCGTATTTGGCTATTGTGCCGATGTGCCCAGTTGCCTTTCCCATGCTGGATACTTTCAGAGGGCTCGTCAATATGCCATATCCTGCTATTCCACGCGTCACATCATTTCGTCCCTATTTTGCTGGTCATTACCAGGCGCAATCATTTACGCGACATGCTCTGCTGTGCTAAGACCATTCAGCCAGGTTCTTTACTCATAGTATATCTTTGGCATTTGAATGTTCAGTTAACAAAATCACAGCGCTATTTCTGCTAAAACAAAAGGGAACTGTTTGCCACTGCAAACAATCATATATCGTATGATATAATATATATATATATATATATATATATATATATATATATATATATATATATATATATATATATATATATATATATATATATATATATAACTGTATATATATAGAATATATATATATTATATAGCCTATATACAGTATATATATACAGTACATATATGTACAAACACAAATACACTTACACAAACACACACATATATAGATATATATACAGGCACACTCATGTGTACGTGTGTGACGCCAGCCCATTCTATTTGAAAAACAGTGAAAATTCAAAAAGAACATCGCGTCAAATCAACCGTCAGATGTTATTGTAGCTTTTATTGACGCCTTCAAAAGAATAGCTGCAGTACAATGGAACATCCGTTATTATTCAGCATGTGAGAAGTCGTGACAGGCAGTCTTTTATCATCATCGCTACTATTACTGCTACTAATACAACTATTACTTTTACTATCATCAACCCAATAATGATATCAACAAAGACAATAATAATTGTTCTAAATAACGAATACCGTACAATATCCTCCATGCAAGTCGACCTGAAATATCAGTCTAAACATGAGTTGAAAAAATATCTGAAAACGTGATTACATAACGATTCTGAAATACACACTACACCGACACACTCATCAAGAGTGAAACTATAAAAGAACCTTTGACTGAATTAGTTACTGATCCCGGTGATGTATGCATCCCGGTAATCTCTACGAATTTGAAATGACCCCATTTTGACGACTGTCTCAATTAGTGCCAAACACCGGCTCAACCGAACAGCTGAGAATCCTTCTTTGACTGCAAAGAAATGTTGCAATATCTGCGAATCCTACAAAAATGGTCTGGTGTAGGTTGAGAGAGGAGAAGGCACAAAGGAAAAATACGGAAAATGAGCACAAAATTCTTATTTCATTAAACAGGTTCTCAGTCTGGTAACCCGATGTAATATCTATAAACCACTAAAAGTAAGAAAAGTAAACCCTTTTATAACTAAGAGATATTTTTAACTGACACTTAAAATCTAGAAGCGTTACAGGCAAGGTATTCAAATTACATCGTCTAGTTACCTTAGACTTACTTCAAGCCTAGGTCAGGTCAACAGAGGCACAATGGGATTTATGTATAAAGAGTATGTTCGAATGTGCTTATGTGCATACACAGTAAGACTGACAACATACTTCTCGGAAAATTAGTCAGCTATTTACATAACTGACCTCTTGACTGAGAGAGAGAGAGAGAGAGAGAGAGAGAGAGAGAGAGAGAGAGAGAGAGAGAGAGAGAGAGAGAGAGAGAGAGAGTTTTCATACTTCTTGTGACATTTCCGTTGTAATGATTCCAGTACATTCTCCCTTTGCGCTTCAAAAACCTACTCCAGTACTTACATACCTACTCCAGTATGGGCATCCTTTCATAAGAAGTAAATACCGGGAAATCCCGAAAACATTCCACCAGCATCCCTGTTCGACTCATCCCAGAAAGTTGGGCATGGGCAAGTGTAGCCTACATGCTCTGCATGACATCCTCAGAATGGTCGCAGCGATTACCTGACGGATTAGCAACGGAAGGAGCTCAACACTGAGAAATGGAAAGTTACTAAGCCTTTCCATGGAAATGTTATGGGAAGTAATATAACCGAACCAACAATAACAGTAATCAGATTCCCTAAAATCAAGATTACAAGCTGCTGTACCGTCACCAATTACTGGCTCTCGGTTCGCTTGCAAGTTGGTCATATATTTGAAAACTTTAAAATACAGGCAACAGCTAGTATTACAATACTTATCTTGTAATGTGTATTTTAATTCATTTGGAAAAATGAGCCACTCAGATGAAAATGTCAAAGCATAAACAACAACCTACTTCATGGATTAGAGGACACACACACACCCATTGAAGGAGCCTTACATAAATTCTATAGATCTCACATACCAATAATCACTTGAATCCAAGACACGAAACACACATTAGCGCACTACAACGCAACACTCATACACAATGCAAGCCAGATGGAGGTCAGATTCGGGCGCTATATTTAGAATAAGGGGGACACTCGCACACACTTATGGGTGCTATCTTTTTGTCACAATTTTCTGTGATTGTGTGTTGACAAGGTACAAAAAGATGGAGGAAGGAAGGGAGGGAGGAGGAGGCTCTGACACTGACGTAAAGTAGCAGGAGTCATAAAGTGGATGGGTGAAGTGCGAGTGGTGGGTTGGGGGTTCAAGACTGATAACCCCCATTTACCTGAAAGTAATTGGCTTTGCAACAATGATGGCTACTGAATGCCGCCATCCCCCTCCCCCTCCCCCGCCTTTCCTCAGCGTCCCATTTTCCTCTATTCTAGAAGGCCCAATTCCAGCAACATCGTCATCATCATCATCGCCGTCGTCATCAGTCGCTAACTGTTGATATTACCAGCCAAATGTTGCTTTAATAATAATATGCCGAGATAGGGAGACCGTGAAAGAGGATGGAGAGAGAGAGAGAGAGAGAGAGAGAGAGAGAGAGAGAGAGAGAGAGCAGAGAGAGGGCAACGGAGTGGGGGGGTTGACAAGATTGCAACAGCAGCCTAGAGAGGACGACGGACTGGAAGAGGCATGGGGGGACTGACCCCCTTGCAAAGGTTGTGAAGGAGGGAGGTGACAGAAGGTGAGTGGCAGAATGACAGCTGATTCGGTAGTTTTCTTTATGTTGCGTGGGGGGTAGGGGAAGGCGATGAGGTGGAGGGGGGGGGCTGCTGAGGGAGAGAAGAGAATTATATACAGGTATACTTGCTTTTGACTAGTTACACACCAAGCAGCACTAAGGCTACTAAATTTCGGATATTTATTGAAAACACCTATTGTACTACGTTTATAGAAACAAGGCTGAAAAGCCCTCAGAAACGGCATACCTACGCCATCATCAAACACCTAAACACATATCTTTTATTGGCCAGAAACAGATGGTTGCCCGCATTCAAACGAAATACTACAGGTTAAGAAGACACAGCATCTCCTCTCAGACTTTCTTAGAAGAGGTTTTCTTGAATTCAGCAGCCACAATCTACACTAATGGTGCGTAGGGTTTCGATGTTTTAAATCCAGACAATCAGAAGCAGCTGACCAATCCACCCCATGAGGCTTTTCTAGAAAGGAAAATGGGTCATGGCTGTGATACGCAGTTCCATATGTTCTCTCAAGAATCCTTTAATGAAACATTTTTAAAAATCAGTGTCGTCAAATCTTGATTAAGAAAACAAAGAAAATTGTACTGATGACAATAGGCAGGAAAGGTACCGCAGCTGAAAGAAAAACGAGGCTCCATCAATTAAGTTACAGAAATGAACAATGAAAAATAATGAAATAAATATATGCAGCTTTCATTTGTGATATTCTGGGTCAAACCCAAAGTCAAATCGATTAAGCCGATAATTACTTCGTATCATAAAGTAACTAAAAATGAAAGGCGCAAAATATCTAGTTAAATGAAAACATGACTCGTCTCGAGTCGTAGATCTACTGGCTGATAAATATAAAAAATGAGAGAGAGAGAGAGAGAGAGAGAGAGAGAGAGAGAGAGAGAGAGAGAGAGAGAGAGAGAGAGAGACAAAAAAAAAAAAAAAAGCCGACCTCCTGCAAAAGATCTTTATCACCCAACATGAGGTAATGAGTGACAATTCCTCCATGACCCTTAGGCGCAGAGCTGCAATAATTGACGGGAAATCAGCACATTGTCTTTCCCGTCACGTCACGTCGCTTGCATATAACGACGTGATGACAAAATATGATATACATATACCATGGGGTTTCTCCGAGTTTCACTTCTATACAGAGAGAGAGAGAGAGAGAGAGAGAGAGAGAGAGAGAGAGAGAGAGAGAGAGAGAGAGAGAGGATCGTACATACAAGAGGAGAAATATAAAACTTGGTATATAAGCTAGACAAAATCACAACCTCAGACTTTGCGAGGGCCAATTTCCCCTTGTTTCTCCCAGCGATTTCGAAAGCCCGTACAGTCGTATGTGATGACGTCATCCAATAACGGAAGGCAAAAAACACCGTCGAATAATAACAACCTTCTCTTCTTCTTTTTCTGCTTTTTTTTTGATAATCACGAGTCAATAATGCAGCCGAGGTCGCAACGAAGGAGCTGGTTAAAGGAAGAGTCACAGTAACTATCAATTCGGTGTAAGCTGAGAGGAAATTTGATGACTGAAATTACTGCTTTCGTTCGCTTTGCTCTTGTTGATTCCCCAACCCCAACCCCAGCCCTTTATTTTTACTGGTTGGTAAGTCCATGAATGGCACCTGGCAGCCTCATACTAGGATGTCCTCATAAACGTATGATAATGCAAAAATTTCAACATTAATCACTCATACTCTATGAACAAATGACATTACCTCAACGGTAGTAAGGAGTATATTTACATACAGAAGCATATCTCAGATAGTATCCAGAATAAAGACACACATACATACACACATACACACAAACACAAACATATATATATATATATATATATATATATATATATATATATATATATATATATATATATATATATATATGACATACCTGAAATTCACATGAATACTTACTTCGCATATAATGAATACTACACTTTCCTGTTGCTGCTCAAGCAAAAACCTAAGAATGCAAATGGCTGCAAGCAGCGTAGAGCAAAGAGTCTGGCTACATAAAGCATGAGACGACCTCTATTTTCTGTGAAATGAGAGTTTAATAACCGTAGGAAACGCAACCTCTTTATTTTGGCGTGACCAACCACACTTAGGCGTCATTTATCTTCCATGATTGGAAGTGAAACCATACTTCTTATCGTGCTTGCGAAGGTTATGTATACATATCAGGTGTAACTGTGTGTGTGTGCGTGTGCGTATAGGTGCGCGTTTATACATACATACATAGATGTATATATATAATATATATATACACAAACATACATACATATATATATATATATATATATATATATATATATATATATATGTATATATATATATATATATATATATATATATATATATATATATATATATATATATATATATATATATATATATATATTATTGTAAATGTGAACATTAAGTGCAAACATGTCTTGGGCTTGAATGTGTAATTCGATCTATATATTGATGTTCAATGTGTTTCAAATTGCAGCGGCATAAAAACGAAAGACAATAAACTAACGGAGTAAATTAAAACGTTCACCTTTCTGACACGCAAGCTCTTGCTGAAAGACACCACAAATACTCTATTTCTTTCCAACTCAGTTTCCTTAACACTCTGGACTAGACTTATTAGCTGAAAGAATATCATGTTGCTGAATGTACCCGTAGTCCAATTAATATCACTATCATTCAAAAAAAAAAAAAAAGTTGTTACAATGCGCCGAAAAGCAAAGAACTCAAAATGAAGAGCAGACCACCATGCTTCACACTGTTTATCCAGACAAATTTTCATTCTTTCAAAAGTGAACTGTAACTGTGACTGTCCCTCGATTCTCTTTCGTGAAATGTTGCAAACTCAAGGCAGCACAAATGAACAGCATATATTTACAAGCAATCACAGATTTATACATACACGCGCACGCACGCATTCTTTTCAAGAAATGTGCACACAAACGTACATGAAAAAATCCACTAAGCTGCGCATCAAACGCCGCATACGGTTCATAGTTCCATAATGCCCAGCTTCTTTTCCCCACCATTACGCAAGAAACACGAGTGAAATGCTGCGGAAAAACACAAAAAAAAGAAAGAAAGAAAAAAAAAGGCAACACCCGCAGACACCGAGAATAGGTATCTTGTGTGGAGCGTTTTCCAGACTACTACTGAGAGAGAGAGAGAGAGAGAGAGAGAGAGAGAGAGAGAGATAACGGAAAGTACGTATAATGAAGACTTGTAGCGAACTCCCACCCTGACCACCCTCCTAAACTTTGTGTTCGTAATCAAGTGCAATAAACTGACGCCCTTCGAACTACAGCGACGACCGGGGGGGAACACCAGCAGAAAAGTGTTTGATTCGCTTTCTCACTGTGTAAGTATATAAGAACAATAAAATTTTCTCTCAAATATATAACATCGATAAAGTAACAGGCAAGAAAGAAATGGAAATAATCCCAAGTCCCCTGGTCGAATTTTAAAATATTCAAGTCGGGAAATAGAAGTTGTTTAAAGCGTAAAAAATTACGAGCAGACCAACAGAGGCACTTAAAGAAAGATGAACAAACTACGATTTACAGAGACAGGCCCCTCGATTTTAATCCCGGAGAGAGAGAGAGAGAGAGAGAGAGAGAGAGAGAGAGAGAGAATTTCCCTCTGGTCCTCTCACAGATTCTCCGATTCATTACCAGTAAACTGGCATTCTCACTCCCATGCTTGCATCATCGCTCACTGATGCACACAACATCCATTATTTACCCCGTATTTCCCATTAACCCATTCATCACTGGCGGAGGGGTGGGACTGGGGGATGGGGGTGCAATGGGAAAAGGTAAGAAAGCAAGGGAGAGAAAAAAGAAGCAGAGAACCTTAACAGCTTCTGGCCTTTATAAAATCTATTTCACACCGCCAAGAGTGAAAACAGAGAAGAGAGGAACTTCACACACACTCAAGGATTAGTGATGACGCCAACAGACGCCATTCTTTTTCAAGGACTGGAGATGACATGACGGCGTCGGAGAGCGCACTTACGCTTCTTCCCAGACTTAGCCACGATTAAAGAAATCGGCCTCTGATTCATAACAGACCAATAACAGCACACTCATGCGAACTGAGCAGTTCATTACCTGAGGGCTCGACGCCAAAAACTGTGAAAGGGAGTGATGGTGGATTTGCTTTTTTGCGGTCGGCGGAAAAATCTCAACAAAAGAGGACCAATTCAAATGCGTCCTTCTTTCGGCTTACTGATAGAATTAATGGAGGGGATGGTAGGGGGAGATGGGGAGGGGGGAGCGTAGACTGGAGCTTGTGAATCTCAGGCGAAGAGCAAAAGATACAGACGGTGGTTAAAAAAGTCGATACATTGCGTGAAAAATTCTATTTATACACTAACGAAACTCTCACTCCCTCTCAGTTAAACAGTCCAATACTTATAGAAATTAAACTTAATACAGAATTTTGGCCAGAGGCCAAGCACCGGGACCAGTGAGGTCATTCAACGCTGAAACGGAAATTGACAGTAAAAGTTTAAAAGGTGTAACAGGGGGAAAACCTCGCAGTTGCACCATGAATCAATTGTTAGGAGAGAGTGGAAAGTAAGATGGAAGAAAGAGAATATGAAAGGGGTTACAGCTAGAGGCCGAAGGCACGCTGCAAAAAACCTTAAGCAATGCCTACATTGCACCGCATGAGGTGCACTGACGGTAGTACTCCCTACGGGAAATATTTATACAAAGAACATGAACATAAAAATGAAAATCCCAATATCATTTATAAAACAAAATCCGCCTGTCCAATATATAAAAGGATATATCTGTAATAAAACACTTTAGAATAAGAAACGGATGATGACAACTCGGTACTGCAACAACAAGTAAAAACAACACTAAGTCAAAATGCCTACCAGCAACAGCACTTCAACCAAATCTAGTCTAAATTAGATTGGCCTTCCCCAACCAATCAACACTATACAGTATATACAAATTAAGTAAATATTAATACAAAATTAATTCTTATAATTTTGTGTATATACTGTACTATGCATTCTATATATAAAAGTTTCGTATTTACGTAATCATTTCATATTGCAGATGCTATAAGCAGCTGAGGACATCTTAAATGAATATGAAACGCGAACTCACCGAAAGATGGTACAAGCCACATACAGTATATACATTGTGCACCACTTGTACTTCGTTGTTGTCCATCATTGACTTTACTTTTACTTTTTAATATTTTTTTTAACCTTTATACCTATTGTATTATTATGCCTTTTACTATTTCTCTGAAAAAGTTTTTGTTACTGATAGTGTTCTTTTGCTTGATAAATTATTACCCTCGCTCTTGCATTTTCACTGCTTTGTTCCCTGTGAGTAATGTTTTTATATATATATATATATATATATATATATATATATATATATATATATACACATACATACTGTATATATATACACACACATATATATACATACATATATATATATATATATATATATATATATATACTATATATACATATATATATATATATGTGTGTGGTGTGCGCAAGTGCGAGCAATTATATACATATTACATATCAGGTGTTTCATATTAGGAAAGAGAAGTTGAAGGATCAAGTACTTTCACGAATACAAAGACATGCACCGCTGACAAGACACGTTCGTTACAGAATTAAGGCACGTGACAACAGACTACAGAAATGGCGAAAATTTCCCAGGCGTGATTAGATAGATTTTGCATGCAAAGAAAAGGTGGAAAATAATGAAGCACAGGTAAAGAAGTCGACATTTCCTCAGACAAATGACATTTCTGACTCACGTCGGATCGAAAGGTGGAAAGCAAGTTATCCACTAGGCCACACAAGTCTCATTGCTGAGTCGGGAAGTTGGGGAAACTCGCTGGTATGCAAGCAGTTAGCTTGCCCAGGTAATGGGTGCAGTTGCTCTCAGGTTCCAACTTCTTTTAGACTTGTGTGGCCTAGTGGATAACGCCCTTGCTTTCCACCTGAGAGATCGATCCCGACGTGAGTCAGAAATTTATTTCTGTTCCACACGTGATTGTGTGTTGATGATTTCTATATATATATATATATATATATATATATATATATATATATATATATATATATATATATATATATATATATATATATTATATAATGTATATATACATATGTGTGTGTGTAATATACAGATACACTTCAAAGAAAAATGAAACACAGAGTATAAATTCCGATCATTTTTCCCCTCTAGTTTTCTACGACAACTTCAAGAAGACTGATTTACAGTGGTGGAAATTGTCATAAAACATATGATAGGCAGACCGTGCGAATGAATTTACTGACGAATGGAACAAATATTCAAACCTGGTCAAAGCAAGGAGCCTTACACTCATGAGAGACCGATATTAGTGCTCCATTTGCAAATGTTTTTCCTTACAGATGGGTTACACCTTTGCTGTTGGGCCCAGATAAAATACCCAACTAGCATACACATTACATATGCTGTTACCCTGACATATATGTTGTAACTTTCTATCACTGTGTAAAATCCTTCTGCTTTAGAACACTAAAGCAAAATCGAATCAATACTTATGGCGTGGTTTCTTTTTACCCCGTGGTACATTACTTCTGCAAATATACATCTCGTCTTCCATCAATTTCAAGCATGCATTTATATATATATATATATATATATATATATATATATATATATATATATATATATATATATATATATATATATATATATATAAAATACTGTAAAGTTCCTTTGGGATATGATGGAGTCGAAATCGTTTTCCTTTGGGCCCATATTTTGTTTCTTGCAGCTATAGCTAAAAGAGCAAGTTTCAAAACAGTTTTATGGTCATTTTATGATGCATCTAAATTATTCAATGATACTTTACTAATAATTTATGTTTAATGACGATTTTGATGACAATGGGACACTTTCACGCACTAATCCCCTGCACCAATCCCCTTCGCAATTTCTGAACATGAAAAACAAGAGATTTAGTTCAGTGGTTCCAATGACCGGCAATATCTTGGCCGGGGTTCCAACCAACAAACTCGAAGTAGCTTTGTCAGCTTATTCATTTACATATACTCTGCCTCTGATGTTTCACAAGATACCAGCGTCATCATGAAATGATTTCATGTGATAATATCACAGAAAACATTAAAATGATAACTAAATATTTTCACGCCAAGAAGGTAAAACACTTTCACTCAAATGCGAAAAATTAGCCCTGAAGAATAATCAGAACTTCAAACAGCTTAAAGAAAATAAAATAAAATAAAATTTAAACTGGATAACAAACATTGCCATAAATCACATTCCATTTTCGAGTGGGGAACTTTCCCGCAATTCACGAGTTTCCCCTACAATGGGGACAATTTGTATTCGTACAAAAGCACACACACGAGTGCATGGACAAACGAAGTTTCTGATCCTCTCGAACGGTTTCACCTTTTTTGCTCATAACAGAAACGGGTCAAAGTTCTCGCTTCTTTACCCCACCTCCAGATGGGTGGAGCCATTCTTGCAAGTATATTCTCTCTCTCTCTCTCTCTCTCTCTCTCTCTCTCTCTCTCTCTCTCTCTCTCTCTCATACGTCACAAAGTAGGACTATCGAATGATAAGGATACATATATACGTACAGACACTGATATATTTTAATATATATTTATATCTCATATATATATATATATATATATATATATATATATATATATACACACACATGTACATACATAAAGATATATATATATATATATATATATATATATATATAAATATATATAATATATATATGCGTCAGCAGTATTGACTAATGTTCAGCAATAAAGGAGGATCTTACAAAATGCCATTATTACAAATAATTATATGAATGAATTGCCAACAAAGGGATATTCATTCGGTTCCCTCTGAAATACTATTTATCTTTTGCCATTATTCCATTACTCAGCTTATGGCTCCGTTGCGGTACCTTAACAGTTTAACAAAAATATCTTTACAACACCTATCATTCGGCGTCAGGAAGAATATCACGTAATGACTATACATAATGAAAAATACTCCCAAAATCACCAGACACTCATAAAGTTGATTTACACACACACACATATATATATATATATATATATATATATATATATACACACACACACACACACACACACACACATATATATATATATATATATATATATATATATATATATATATATATATATATATAAGAAATAAACGTAAAATATATAATTTTCCTACGAAGACAAGGGAATTGCAAAGCAAGCGAAAACATAATTTCCAGTAATTACAATGGAAGGGCCTGAGGAAAAGAAACCTTAAGCACACATTATTTTATGAACAGTTACCTTATCGTCAACAAACAAAAGAAAATTACAGCCGCTGTATGGCCAACGAAGAGAGAGAGAGAGAGAGAGAGAGAGAGAGAGAGAGAGAGAGAGAGAGAGAGAGAGAGAGAGAAGGCCGTGACTGCATATTTTTAAATTTTAAACATGGGGAGTCGTGTGTGAAAATAACCCAAAACTGCATCGAGTAACAAGTGCCATTTTGTCTTGAAAACTGATGAGGATCAACTCTGATTTTCGCTAGTTAGGTTTGGACCACAAAAAAAGAGCATATTTACTCAGCTTCTTCGGTCATTATCAACGGCAACATTAACTCTACAACATACCATCAAGCAAATGTCTATTCAAATCATATTCTATAGTATATAAGAGTTTAAAGTACAGTATAGTGGAAGATATGACTCTTGAATATGGTTTCCATAATCACTCCTCCTCCTCTCTTTCTCTCTCTGTCTGCCCACACTGATTATGTCAATCCGGACCGATGCGGCAACCAACAATGAGACATTTCCCAACACCTCAAAAAATAGAAGGAAAAAAAAAATCCATCAAGCGATACAACCTTCGAGCTTCGCACATAACACTCTCACCACCCTTGTTTCTCACGTAATGGGAGAGGGTCACACTGGCGCTAAGTATACCGAAGTAACTGAAAATAAAAGAATGAGAGAGAGAGAGAGAGAGAGAGAGAGAGAGAGAGAGAGAGAGAGAGAGAGAGAGAGAGAGAGAGAGAGAGAGAGAGAGAGAGAGAGAGAGAGTCGGTTAGCTGGAACACTCAAGCACAAGAGCAGGAACCTTGACGTGATAGATATTAATGCATCGGCACCACGGAAGGCTGCACAGCCAAAATGGACGAAAAAATCGACTCATCTCCCCCAAAATATTTTCTGTCGGCAGACCCACTGTTAACAATAACGCCTTGTATCGACAAAGGCCACAAAGAAAAGTCGAATACAAACATTAAATATATATATATATATATATATTATAATATATATATATATATATATATATATATATATATATATATATATATATATATATATATTATATATATATATATATAATCATTATCACCTCCAACGCTTCGTGAAGCACAAGGTCCATTGAAATTCCGTCTTTCTGGCTCTTTTCCTTTCCCGAATCTCCACTCATATCTAGCCTCTCTTCTCTTAGTTCTAATCCAAGCAGGTCTGGGTCTTTTTACTCTTCTGGTGTCCACTGGAATCCAGCTGACACTTCATGTACTTGTCTTCTAGGGGGGTGCGAAGGACATATCCAAACAATTCCAATCCCTTCTGCATAAGGAACTTCCGTAATTTCCCTTATAGTATCATTTCATTATATATCCTGTTATCTTAAGCCTACTATTCTTCTTTAAACTTTATTCTCAAATCGACATAATCATTTAGATACAGTTCCACTGTCATACTATGACTCATGACCGTACAGCAATGAAATTCGTGCAAGACTTTTATACAAATTTACTTTCGGATGAAATTTCAACATGTTTGATTTCAAAATCTTGTTCAGCCTCTCCAATACCTGACTTGTCTTTTGAAGTCTCTCACTAAACTCCAACTCAAGAGAACCTACATAGGATACCATTGGTCCTAAGTATTTGAAAGATTCAGTATCATTAATCTTTTCTGATGGCATTTCAGCTCTTTGTAGAGAAATTCATTTCTCGGTATAATGTGGTTCGGATTCCACAATAAGCTGTAGGTCCCGTTGCTAGGTAACTAATTGGTTCTTAGCCACGTAAAATAAGTCTAATCCTTCGGGCCTGCCCTAGGAGAGCTGTTAATCAGCTCAGCGGTCTGGTTAAACTAAGGCATATTTAACTTTTTTCTTTGTATACTCTATCCTCATTTCTTCATGAAAGCCATCTCTCTAGATATATGATACACTCTGTTTAGCAAGCTTGGGAAATCTTGTGGAGTTTTGCTAATTAAAACAGCATTATCTGTGTATGCTAATCCGATAAGTTTCTATCGTTACTCCAACCTGAACACTCTCTTCCTTCTCTAACCACCTTTTTTATTATAAAATCTATGAGAAAGGCGAATGGCAAAGGAGAAATAATATTCCCTTACTGCCTCCCACAATTTAATGCAAATCACTTGGTAAGACCCCTTTCACGTTAACCTTACATCTACTTCCTTCAGTGATCATTTCAGTGACCTTTGCATGTTTGAAAACCGTCCTGAACGCGCATCGAATATTTTTCCTATCTTTCTTATATAACCGGATTGAAGCCTAAAAGAACATTCATACACACGGCTTTCAATGATCTCTTACCAATAAACATGCAACTACAAAGAAAGGAATGTATATGAACAGTGATAAATTAATGCCCTTTTGTGTAAGGGGTAAATCAGAAAAAAAAGAAGTTCGAAAGTCCATCGCTGCGTTAATGAAAAAAAATTCATATTCGTCAGATATCAAGCATGGCTGACTTCCATTCTTATTCCCAGAGGAGAAACAAACAAGTGTAACTTTCCTGACACATCTACCGAGTTCTTTTGACCTCAGTGGTGGACGGGTATCGTCGGGAGGTTATCCTACTGTCGTGTGTCGAGGACACGGCAGAAAACGAAATGATCTAGTAACCTTATGCAAAAAAAGACTAGGCAAGAACTGAAATGAGTGGAGCCATGTCCTCTGCGGGGAATATACGTACAGTGGTGATATATATATATATATATATATATATATATATATATATATATATATATATATATATATATATATATATATAGATGGATAGATAGACAGAGAGATCATGTCGGCAACGTGACCTCGTTCTCATTACTCAGGATAAGGGTTCGATTCCCGCTACCGGACAACAGAATTGCTTCATATTCTTTTAATAATATGAGCCTCAGGCTTTGTGGTGACAAGCGCATCCAAAAAGTGTGAAGAATTCGAGAAGTTAAGAGGGCTTTGTGGCGATACAACTACATATATATATATATATATATATATATATATATATATATATATATATATATATATATATATATATATATATATATATATATATATTATATATATATATATATATATATATATATATATATATATATATATATATAATAGAAAAACCTAGGAAGAAAACATGAAATGAAAACCTCATTCCGTAATTTACTGCTAACGGCTACTGTATACAAATTGTACATGACTTGAGACCCTATTTCCTTTTTTTATCTGAAAATTCAGAAGAGATAACGTTATCTGCAGATAAACATCTCAAATTATAGGTTCTCATTTTAATATACAGATTACATAACATCATGACATGGCTTTTAGTTTTGCTGTTAATCTTAACTACGGAATTAGGAGACAAAGTGCCAAAAACAAAATTTCGGAGTTTCAATTTTCAATCATCAAATTCCCTTCCGCCCCTACCTCTCTCTCTCTCTCTCTCTCTCTCTCTCTCTCTCTCTCTCTCTCTCTCTCTCTCTCTCTCTCTCTCTCTCTCTCTCTCTCTATATATATATATATATATATATATATATATATATATATATACATATATATACATATATATATATATATATATATATATATATATATATATATATATATATATATATATATATATATATATATGTATAATATATATTCACTGACTGACCAATTTACCACCCACCGAGATGAGCATGGGTGGCAGTCTCGGGCTGAACGCAAAGCACCCAAGCAACAGAGAATGGCCAACCGATCACATTTATAAAAGACAAACTAAACCTAATCTACGGTAAACGATGCGGAATCCAGCCCGGCAACAGAAGTCAGAAGTCCCCAACTATGTTAAGTAATACCGTTAAGGCGCATGCACCGTACCTCAGAAGCTTTTCCTAAAAAGTTTTAACTAACAATATCTTGGTAGATGAAGTTTTGTTTATCTTAAGTCACTGACAATAATTCTCAGAGGAGGAAGAAGAAAAGAAAAGGTATTGAAACCACGCCTAAATCTTCACCGCAAAGCCTACTGATGGGAAGTCATGCAAATATTAGCGAAAGAAAACCTACAACTTCCTCAAAATAAATAGTGCAACCCCCAGGTGTGACGGCTCGAAAGCGAAAACTAAAATGAAATCCCTTATACAAACTCGTTACGTCTCCATAAAAGCGACCACTACTTTGTTGTCTCTCTTCGAACACTCAATGACTCACTCGTACTCTGCGTTCTGCAGTTCACTTCAAGATAAACAGTTGGAAATGAACTCTGCTGTACACAGTGCCCGTGAAATGGCTTTCATACCCAAGTACAAGAAAGTGTAAATAGATTAAATGCATGAAACACCGGAACACATCAAATACATAATAATCTGAATATCTAACTATAAGTTTTTCAAGGGATTTTTCTCAATACTGCCATCATCAATGCTAGCGATAAGAACGAACTGACTAAAAGATGCCTTCTCAGAAGCTTAAGATCTCTCTCTCTCTCTCTCTCTCTCTCTCTCTTTCTCTCTCAGACATTCATATATAAACGAATATATATATATATATATATATATATATATATATATATATATATATTTATATATATATATATATATATATATATATATATATATATATATATATATATATATATATATACACAGTATACATATATCACCCAGGGCTCACTAACGCTCAGTTATTAACAGACGAACATCTGTATAACCATACGCAGTATATACCGACCGGATGAGAGAGATGAAGTAAATAAGAGACAGAAATCTATTAGCAAAGAGGAGATACAGGATGGATCCAGAGAGTGAGAGAGGGAGAAAGTGTGAGGTGGTGAGCGAGAGGGAAATATATAGATGGATATATAGATACATACATACAATGCAAAGAAGTCGAGGGAAGGGACGGGAAGGGAAGGGATAAGGGTGAAGGGTAAGGGAAGAAGACGAATAAGAAGGGAAGGGAAGGGGCGAACCAAGAAAGTCCAAGAAAAGGGGAAGAAACGTAATAAGCAGTAAGA
The DNA here is from genome assembly GCF_040412425.1 of Macrobrachium rosenbergii. Taxonomy (NCBI): domain Eukaryota; kingdom Metazoa; phylum Arthropoda; class Malacostraca; order Decapoda; family Palaemonidae; genus Macrobrachium; species Macrobrachium rosenbergii. The sequence continues at coordinate 8,709,449 of NC_089743.1, read as the reverse complement.
GAGGGTACTAAAAATCATGAACAAGACGAGGGGAAACACTTGTGGAGAATGAGGGGGAAACAGGGCTAAAACACGAAGGAAGAGAGAGAGAGAGAGAGAGAGAGAGAGAGAGAGAGAGAGAGAGAGAGAGAGAGACAAAGGATTGACGCAAGAGAAAAATGATAAAGGGAGAGGGATAAGAAAGAAAGATGCAAAGACATTACGACGATGAGGTGGAAGGAGAGGGGTGAAGGAAGGAAGGAAGGGGAAGGGTAGGTGAAAGGGAAAGGGAAAGGGAAAGGGTGAGGGTAAGGAGACACCCTTAAGAAAAATGAACACAACTGAAAATTGCATACGGTCAAGTCAGGGGAAATTAGCACGGGAAGGAGACGCCACCGTTGCTGGAACAAGGAGAACATTACAAGCAAAAAATTAAATAAACACTTATCAATAAAATATCAGAGAGAGAGAGAGAGAGAGAGAGAGAGAGAGAGAGAGAGAGAGAGAGAGAGAGAGAGAGAGCATGTACATGGATATCATAGATACTCAAATAAAATGTGAATATCTGAATATTTTCCACACTGAATAAGAGGCCTCATAAGCAAATACGAACACATCAATTACTTTTCATGCCCAAAAACTTGACGACTTTCATTATCATATCCGATTGCACCGAAGTATTCTGCAGGGCTCGAGCGAAAGCACATACCGACACACACACACACATATAATATTATATTTGTTACTTGAGGTGCAAATAAAGCGGCGTATTATATGCTCTCGTCCCTGGTCTCATGGCATGCTCTCGTCCCAAGCTGCTCTACATCCCTACTCATTCAGACAGCAAACACCATGCCGATCATCTCTCGTCCCAAGGCTTTCTCAATGCAATTTCACAAGTCGAAACTTTCTCACCTGCAATATGCCTTAAAATACCTTTAATTGTATACAAGCAACTTATATTCGTAAAAGAATTTCACGATAATTACACTAATACAAAATCAATTCTGATTAACAATAACACGGTTTTTGAAAAACCGACACCATTATCTTCACCATTTGAATGGCAGTTTCGTTATAGTAACATTTATACAGAACGAGTAGTTTGTGCAACTTTACGGAATTGAACGTTTTCTAAGGTTTAAAGGATGAAACGTTCATCTATCTTTACGAAAGTAAAAGACTACCAAGCCCTACCACAGAAAACGTTTACTTGACTTGACAAACGGAAGGAGAGGTTTCACTTCCAACCAAATAGTCGTGAGTAAATCCTATAACAGTCCGTCCCGAAGCTTCCCGGGATTACTAAGCTGCATGCAAAATTCCTCCCTCGCGGAAGATTGATGACATTTTCGATGGCGTTCAAAAGATGCTCGCAAGCAAGGAAGACTATCCTCACAAAGTTTTACAAAGGATGCGGAACACCCCAGTCTAAAGGTTTTCTAAACAGTATATACACTTCGTTAACAACAATCAAGCGATTTAGAAGGCAATGAGACGCAAAATACAACAAAACAAAGAATATGAAGATAAAATGTGTTACATTCACAAAATGTTTCGTCCATCAGAGTCAAGACACATTAACATGAGTGTACCAACCACCTTCAAAGGACGAGTTCTGAAAGCCCTCGTAATCTTTCAGAGGTTTTATGGATGTAAGTATTTTCAAAATGGAGGGGAAAAAACAAGGTTGTTGACATTCTTAAGATAAAAAAAAAAAACTTCACTTATCCAAACACAAGGTCTGTGTTTCATGTTCGTTTAAAGGGCCATTCATGGTTGCAGCATAGGCATCTGTCTATGTAAAAGGAGAGATTAAACAACACAATTCTTAATAGCAATTCTATTCTTTAACAGTAATCTTGCAAAATTATGAGGGAAAACAATTAATTTTTCGATAATTCTCTGTTGTTGTCAATGGTTATATATATAACGATGGTTATATATATATATATATATATATATATATATATATATATATATATATATATATATATATGTATATATATATAGATAGATATATGTATAAACCTCAGTTAGATAACATCCTGCCTCAATCAAATCCTGTTATTAATTAATTAATTAAACATCTATATAATATATATAGTATATATATATATATATATATATATATATATATATACACACACACACACATACTATAGACTGTACGAGTCAATTCCACTGATAACCAAAAGCACTGCACTGCAATGCAATAGCGACAAAAGGGCAAATAAGGTGAAAAAAGTAATTTCTAATTTCTTGATTAACAACAAATTATCAAACACCTGTTCTAATAATATAACCAACACCAAGAAACAACTTGAGGCATGCCTTCCCAATAATGAAAAGTTTAACTAATTCTAGAACATATTTGTTCACCAAGGTTATTGTTTTATTTTATTTTATTTTATTGAACAATTTTATTGTTCAATAAAATACAGTAACAAGGATGCTGGGGGGCCCATATAATACATATATATTCATATACATACATATTTATATATATATATATACGTATGTATAAAACCTCCATTAGATAACATCCTGCTTCAATGAGGCCCTGTTATAAATTATATATATATATATATATATATATACATACATACATACATACATATATATACATACACGATATATATATATATATATATATATATATATATATATATATATATATATATATATATATATAAAAATAAATAATTCCTTTTGCCTTTGTGACAGACAAAGGCGCTAGGTTAGCCATCCCGCGGGCCTCTGCGTATAAGAAGACATGAGATGTTAACAATCAAAGTACCGGATCAATTTTCGTGGCCTAAACATTACGTAAACGAAACAGAACTGTTTCCTGCAGGCCAGAGAAGTGATCTCAACGACGACACTACGAAGGAGAATCCTAGAGAAAGCCTCTCCAGAGGCAGCTGTTAACTTATCTACTAATGCTGAGCTAGTTTCAGCACCCTTCCTTCACGTTCATTTAATCTGTGCACATTTTACATAACTAATAATTATGACACACTACAGTATTTACATTTTCATTCACAAGTACGTGGGGCATTAGGCATGCACACCCAAAATGTCTATGTAATTCACAATGTCTTTCGCAACTGTAATAAGCTACCGTTTTCTTTAAATTAAACATCATTAACCATATCAATAAACTAGTGATAAGAAATCCTAGATCTTGATCCACAATTAGATTCACACTAAAGAGAACTACATGTTCTATGGAACGTAACAGAGTGATTCTTTACAGAAAAAAAACCTGTTCATGAGTTTCGCATAATCATGAGAAAAGACAGACAAAGACTTAATACATGGAAACTCACAACGTCCAACATACTTGAGTGAAGATGGAAAAAAACAGTTATTTGCCAAGCAACTGTCAGACAGAAGAGAAGATTATTTATAGGTATACAAGAGGACGGATATGATAAACAGAAAAAAAAAGTCAAGAGGGGGTTGAAGTTAAGTAACGAAAATACAGAGGAAAAGTATGAGGAGACTTAGAGGCATGAGCTGTTCTCTGGGGAAATGGATCTGGGAATAAAAGATGCAAATGGAGAGATGCTGTCCGAAGCGAATAAACTCCTATATCAACGGATTGTATACCTAGAGGATTCGCTGAGTGTGGAGAGAAGCAAAGCTCAAAGACGCACAAGTGGAAAGGGTTAAAGTGGCTATGACTGATCAAGGTGTGTAAGGTAAGCCTAGGTGCGGGAAAGACTCCAAAAGGAATGGGTGAGAAGAAAAATGGTTCCATGTACAGAGCAAAGGTCACAGAAGAGACTATGAATTATGGGGGCACAGTGTTGCTTAGTATGCCGTGGAATGTGAATAGGATTAAATGAGGAAAAACACAGTGGATTTAGACATGAATATGGGTGTGAAGCAAGTGTCTGTTATGGAACAGATTTGCAAGGATTCTGAAAGTATGTAAAAAAAAAACTTTTTATAGTGTATATGGATCTAGGAAACAGCTTTTGACTGAGTCGCTCTACAGACAACGTGGAGTCTTGAGGGTGTGTGGTACAAAACGTACCTTATTGACAATAATTAAATGCTGATGGTGAAAGTGAAGCTTGTGTAACAATATGTTGAGAGAGTGTAACTGGTTTAATATATAAAAAAAAACGGTTTGAATCGAGGCTGCTTTCTTCACACCTTTTAGTATTCTTATGGATGGAGTGAAGTGAGGAGTCCGAGAAAGAAAATCAGATGCAGGTGCAAAAAATTGGGATGAAAAATATCATGAATGGAGTGAGAATTGGCAGTTTGCAAATGACACATGCAGCACTGACTGCGAATACTGAAAAGAAATTGCAGAAAATAGTAGAAATGTCCAGTGTTTGGAAAAAGACCACTGAAAGTAATTATGACAAAAATATGGTTATGGCGGTAAATGGAAATCTGGAAGAGCAATGAATGTTTAGATGAACTGTGGAAGAATACGAGCATTTTCTTCACAAAGGTACAATGGATTAAATATAACAGATGATGGTAGGATGAGAGAAGTGAGTCACAGAACAGATGAAACAAAGAGGCTGGCAGGGTGCGTGCTGGAGGACACCTGGAGCTTGCATGGAACCCAAAGTCCTTTATGGAAGTTTTGTGTGATGAACGAAAGAATCAACGAGAAGAACTATTCATTTTGTAATAAAATCTGCAAAGGTGAGCACTGTGGGCATAATTACGAGAATGACTATAAATGTCAGTGGTTGTTGAGGGATGGGTCAAAGTGTTTGGAGATGACTTGGTCATGCGAGAAGAATGAAGGACGACAGGTTGGTGAAAATTTTAGTGTGTACAATTCTACAATTCGCAACTGTTAAGACAGAGGAGTAAAACATAAGTGATGAAGGGACAGAATGAAAAAGGAAGATATGTATGTATGTAATATATATATATATATATATATATATATATATATATATATATATATATATATATATATATATATATATATATATATATACCTGTCTTGAAGGCTCAGTGATCAAAAGTCACTATATATTGTTGTTTCTAGACCTGGCAGCGGTTCGAATCCCTCTGGTGACGAAGCGCTTTTAAATTATTATTCCCCTTGGGTGTAAGCAATCCCGAGGTATTGCGAATAGGATACTAAATGATATTTGAGGCTTATTATTTGTGAATCTAAAAATATTAAGGTGTATGCAACAAAAATTTATATATATATATATATATATATATATATATATATATATATATATATATATATATATATATATATATATATATACATACACGCATGTTTGTCAGTGTGTGTTTGCAATGTACAAAATGAGGAAGGAAGAGAGAGGGCAGCGTTGAGTGAGTGACTTGGGGTGGGTAAATAAAGTACGAGTCGGGAATGAGTTTCGTGTCGAGTCAACCTAATTTCTAACTACAAAAAACAAAGGAAACACCTAGATGTCTCTGTCCTACTACGGGATGCTCTGAAGAGCAAGAGGCCGTGCTGGCAAAATAAAAACAATAAGAAATAGATCTCCCTCTCTGTGGGGAGCTTCTCAAAACCCTCAATATAGAGAAATTTCCTGAAGAGTAAAGGACACGCCTGTTTTCATTTCTGAGTGTGCTTGCGTATACGCTCGGCCGCAAACAGGCAAGTTGACTAATCTGCGCGCTTTGAGCATATGGCGCAAACCTAAATTTGCGGTTATTTGTTCCCGCTGGTCCACATTTCTTCCTCCAATTTTGGCCAAAGTCGCTACGGAGATCATGGCCGGGGTCAATTGCTCAGATAATGAAACAAATAATTCGTGCTATTTATACGAATTCTTCATTTCAGTGAGTAGGCTACACTCAGGGAACCGTAACTGCGCTTTGCACCAAGCTCCTACATCTGTTTGTCTTTTTCGCAACTTTATAGAAGCACCGTATTAGTTTATAAAGCAAAGTCAATATACATTTAGTGCTAGTGGCTATAAGTAAATGGCCCCGATCGTTAGACACCTGCTTTCTTTCTAAAATTAATGAACTCCTTTCATCTAAATACGAAATAAAATCGCAATTTGCTTACATAAAACGGAAAAAATGCAGATCTCTCTCAATGGTCAAACTACCTACGGCTTGTAGCAGTCACCTTTCTGGACAAGATAAGTTTAATCCTCTTCACTGTCACGGGGAATACGATAACCATTGCATAAGCACTAATTGACAATGACAATCGTTCAATGTCTATATGTTACAGTAAGAGTGTGAAACCAAGGATTTCTTCAGGGATTTCGTGAAATCACCAATTCACTTACGAGCATTTGATCCCCGAGGGGCTAGTACTGAACACGGCGAAACAGTGATTCATCTACAGTTTTGCCGTGTTTAGTACTAGCCCTTCGGGAATCAAATGTACCGAAGTGCATTTGATCCCCTAGTGGCTAGTACTAAACACGGTGAAACACAATTGATCCATGGGGGGCTAGCACTAAACATGGCAAAACATATTTGATCCCCTAGTGGCTAGTACTAAACACAGTGAAACACATTTGATCCACGAGGGACTAGTACTAAACACGAAAAAACATTTGATCCCCTAGTGGCTAGTACTAAACACGGCAAAAAACATTCGATCCCCCGAGGGTCTAGTACTAAACATGACGAAACACATTTGATCCCAAGGGGCTAGTACTAAACACGGCAAAACACATTTGATCTCCGAGGGGCTCGTACTAAACAGCAAAACACATTTGATCCCCTGGTGGCTAGTACTACACACATTCGATCCCCTAGTGCAGGGGTCGGCAACCTTTTGAACACTCTGTGCCAGTTAATAATTAATACATTTTTTAAGTACCTTGCGTGCCAGGTGCTATTTTTCAAGCACTATTATAGATAATATACATATATCCTGGGGATAGGAAAATTAAAATCATAATTGTACTGTAATAGCCATTGTAATTATATTGTATTTTTCTGAACATGCATACAATAAATGTAATTCAAATATAATTTTTATTTATTTATTTTCTGCATCTATTATTGTCTGTAACAAAAACTATTTTAGGTTTGAAGTTTATACACTTAGTATTAATGCGATCCTTGCCCTTGCTTCCTTTGACCAAAGTTGAAATTTCAGGTGAATATTTCGACACCTTGAGTTTCACGCAACCCTCAGAGTGATCCGTTGTAAGCCTGCTGCGATGAGGGCTGAGGATGTGCTTCATTTGTGAAAATATCTGCTCACATTGATATGTGGATCCATACGCTGATAGCAGTGCAAAAGCTACTTTCTTCATGCAATTGAATTTATCAGGTAGTGATGCCCAAGACCTTAAGATGGATGTTGCATGATCATTCTTACTGCTTTCCAGTATTTCTCGAAGATCTTTGAATTTAGCTGACCACAATGTTGAGGCCTGAAAGTCGATTAACTGCATTTCTAATTCCTCAGTTTCCATCCACTCAAAGAGAGTCGTGTCCAAGTCATATTTAAAGGTGTCCGGTCTGATTAAAAATGAAAACAGTGGGCCCATGTGTTGAAAATCTTGAAACCTGATTGAGAATTCTGACTTTAATTCTTGCATGTACAGTTGTAGATCAGAAGTGTTGACTGGATGCATTGAAGATAAGTTTTTCAGATTTTTTAAATAACGGAAAGAGCCGGTTTCCACATCTGTTGAGTAGATTGCAAGCTTTGCAACAAATGCTTTCCAATTATCGTACAAACCAATACCGTTTTTCCTGCACCTTGCAGGAGAAGATTGAACTCATTTAGATGTTTGGTGATGTCTGAGAGAAACATAAGTTTCACAATCCAATCTCCGTCTTCCAACTCAGGATAGTCTTGGCTTTTTCTGATAAGAAAACCTTGATTTCATCAAAGCATCCCACAAATCTCTCCAATACCTTCCCACAACTTAACCACCTAACACTGCAATGCAAAGGTATATCTTTGTACACACTGTCCACCTCTTCAAGAAAAGCTTGAAACTGCCTGTGCATAAGAGGAGAGTGTGCAACAACAAAATTCACTATTTTTGTGACAGTAGTCATCACCTTCTTGAGAACAAAGCTCGAGATCTTGGCACATAAATTTTCTTGATGAATTATGCAGTGCAATTTCAGAATGGGGTGCCCAATTTTCTCCTCAACCAACTTCGTAAAACCCTTGTTTTTCCCTACCATAGCAGGAGCACCATCCGTTGTAATTGCAAAAATCTTTCCTATGTCTACCCCTCTGTTCTCAAAATGGTCGGTGAATGCCTTCAGTATGTCTTCTCCCTTGGTGGTTCCATACATAGGTTTAAGACAGCACAGTTCCTCGTGTACCTCTGTGTCACTATACCTGGCAAAAACAGCCAAGCGGGGAATGTCATTTATATCCACGCTTTCGTCCAGGGCAACACTGAACACAGGTGTAATTGTTAAAGCAACCGTTTGCTGCTGGGTTACATTATCAGCCATTTCAGAAATACGTCTCTCCACGGTCCTAGCTGAGACAGGCATGTCTTTTATCCTTGAGATAATCACGTGTTTGTTTGTTATTCCATCGAATAATACTTCAGAGCACTCTAGAAAGCTGCTTTTATAAAATCACCATCAGTAAAAGGCTTTCCATGCTTAGCAATACACAGAGCTAGTTTGTAACTGGCCTCAGTTTCATTACTTTTGCTAGCACTCAAGTTTTTAAACACATTACTCTGTTTTCCATAGCGGGATACTGCTTTCTTGATCGCCTCAGCTTTGTCAGCACTATCCTTGAAAGTCTTTTCGTGCTTTGTTTCGAAATGTCTTTTAACACTTGATGTGCGGCATACGACATTCTCGCAGCAGAGAGCACACACAGCACGGTCATTCTGCTGAATAAATCCAAAGTCATTTGTCCATGACGACTGAAATGATCGGACATCAAGCTTGACTTTTTTCGCAGTAGCCATGGCGACAATTAAACTGGGAAGGGTGTTAAGTAAGGTGGCTAAAGAGTAACTGAAACAACAGCAGAGTACGATGCAATCACGTACCCTCATCGTGATGAGTATGAAACGTTTTTGTTACAATTCATGTATCATACTCGTCTAGCCTACATCTCGTCCAGCCTACATCTCGATGCAATCATGTACCGTACCCCTCATCATGAATATGAAACGTTTTTGTTTTAATTCATGTATCATAGGAAAAAATTACTTTTTAATCATATGATTTGAAAGGAAATAAACCATATAGATAAGAATAATAATGCACAATACATATTCTCTCTCTCTCTCTCTCTCTCTCTCTCTCTCTCTCTCTCTCTCTCTCTCTCTCTCTCTCATATATATATATATATATATATATATATATATATATATATATATAATTTCTTTTTGTTTTGTTAGGATTTTTTTCTTTGCATTTTCGAATCACATGCCGTGCCATATGCAAGCACACGGCGTGCCATCTTTTGGCACGCGTGCCATAGGTTGCCGACCCCTGCCCTAGTGGCTAGTAACAAACACATTTGATCCCCTAGTGGCTAGTACTACAACCATTTGATCCCCTAGTGGCTAGTACTAAACACATTTGATCCCCTAGTGGCTAATACTAAACACATTTGATCCCCTAGTCGCTAGTACTAAACAAGGCAAAACATTTTATTCCTGAGGGGCTAGTAATGAACATGACAAAACGCTTGATCCCTGAGGGGCTAGTACTAAACACGGCGAAACAGTGTGGATGAATCACTGTTTTGCCATGTTTGGTAATAGCCCTTGGGGATCAAATCCCTGAATGAATTGGTGATTTCACAAATTCCCTGAAAATATCAGGGATTTCGTGAAATCCCAGGTTTCACAGTCTTACTGTAACATATACGTCACTGTGCTCTCATGAAGAGGCAAGATTACTTAGACCATTTTCCATGTTTCTGAAAACCCCATATAGCATCTGACTAGCCTAGGCAGTCATATGAACATTTGTGCCTTTGTGGGTTCCGGCAAGCTCACTCTACGTTAACATGTGTAGGTTTGAATCCCACATGCAAAGGTAAAAGTTCCTTCAGAAATTTCCCGCTCGGTTTCAGTGTCTACAGAGGCAGAGCGGTTTCAGTGTCTACAGAGGCAAAGGCATCCAAGAAAAATAAGGGTAGCAGGAAATCGACAATTCCAGAGGTCTTTTAGGCTTAATAATGAACATAACATGAATATCATTTAATGGTTTCTCAATATTACTGCAATATTATTATTATTCTTATTAACACATATTAAAACACCCTCATGCCATCACCTTCAAAAGCATACACGCATCCACCACCCAGAAGCAAAGTACCATATGGTACGTTGTCATAACGGTACTTCCGAGAATTTCTTTTTCGGTAGGGGGAAAAGTGGGGGGGGGAGGGGGAGAAGGGTGATAATGCTAAAGGGAGAAAGAATGCAACGCTATGGCCTGCACAAAATAAAAAGTCACGTCCGGAAAATACAGTTCTACCTTCTCATTTCCTGTGAAACTACTACTACTACTACTACTACTACTACTAATAATAATAAGGGGGTAATTTTACATATTTCATATAAGATGATAATGATAACTGTAAAAAACAAACACGCACCAACGCACACTACCCAAAGGCGTGCTTATAATCGAAAATGAAATTTATATATATATATATATATATATATATATATATATATATATATATATATATATATAATATAATACACACATATATATGTATGTGTATATATATGCATATATATATGTATATATACAGTATATGTATGTATACATGCGTGTGCGTGTAAGCAAGCAAACACACAGACAAAGCATTTACAACTTACATATGCGTTCAAAGGCATGAACAGTATGCCCTAGAGGTCAGTTACTTCGCAACTTGGAAAACTCCATTGACTTTTCCCTGCTAACAAGGACACAATCATGGTCAAATTAAAGGTAGTTATTTTCGGGAAGGCAGCTCCGGGTGAAATTCCAGAACTGATACGATAATGTACCTGTCTTAACAACGCAATTGACGCCAGTAAAGTAAGTTTTAAAATTAACACTAATTACGATCGCTTTTATGGCCTCATTGCGCCGTTGGCTAAATGATAACCGTAAAGGAAGGTCTGGGAATTGTAATACTCTTAAATGGTGGGAGGTAAGTGCTAACAATAACGGAAACCTTAGGCTTTTAAAGTGGATTATAGAAACCACTTACTCAATAGTGGAAAACGTAACTTCAGCTATTTTTTCTTGTATTGTTATAACATAAGTCATTTAGTTGAAAATGATTATATGGGTGCATATGGCCCCAAACTCAATTGGAGTATCATGGAATCAATAAAAAAGGGAGTTAATTTAAAAACAAAAGTAAAATTAAGTATATCTTAGTTTTACCAGACCACTGAGCTGATTAACAGCTCTCCTAGGGCTGGCCCGAAGGATTAGACACAAAGATTATGATAGTCCATAAATCTAGAGAGAGAGAGAGAGAGAGAGAGAGAGAGAGAGAGAGAGAGAGAGAGAGAGAGAGAAGAAAATCAGTCACGTAAGATAGTTTTGACGTCTCACGCAGTCAAGTCATTGAAGTAAGGCCAGAGCGCACGGATGGGTGATATCCTCTCCAGCAATTATGAGGCTGCAGGGAGAGGCGCTGGGAGGGGCCTTGGGAAATTTCGGTGAGCGCGCACTCTTCTTATACCTACAAATGCACAACGACAACATGAATATTCTATAAAGTACAGGATTTCGCTTCAAGGTACGATATAACTAACATACATATGTATGTATGTATACACATATTTATATATATAAAATATATATTCCTGTGGTAACAGAATACAAACAGAGAGAGAGAGGTTTAAATTAATTACTGATGGAATCAGCGCAAGACTCGCCATGCCGGAGTTTGAGTGCATGTGTGCATTCGTGAGTGCGTAACGGCAAAGTAATTCTGAATACTGTCATCAGGGAACTAAAAGCAAACTTCCATCTTCCCCTCCACTACATAAAAGAAAAAAAAAAAAAAATGTAATTTCAAGCTCTCTTTGGAAAGCTCTGCTTACAGTAACACAAAATCCTAACCCTCCCTCCCCTACCCTTCACTACGCCAACAGCAGAGAGAGAGAGAGAGAGAGAGAGAGAGAGAGAGAGAGAGAGAGAGAGAGAGAGAGAGAGAGATTAAAATGGTAATTTTTTGGAAAGTCATGTAGGAGTTAGGTTTTTTTATTTCGTCTTTCCTCCCTATTTCCCCGAGGGAGGTGGGGATGGAGAAGGGGGGCGAAGGGAGGGAGAGAGGGAGGAGTGAGAAGCCCTGCTATTATTCCCACATATCAAAAAGAAGTGAAAGTCTTAAGATTTATAAACATATTTTTGCCGATGAGACACACAGTCATCACGGTCTAGTCATCACCAAAACATCATTGTATCATGGCGTAGTCATCACCCTTGCCATCTCAACCGTGTAGCTTTTTGGATGGGAATAAATTACTCTCTGGAAAAAAGCCAGGTAGAAAAAGAGGGAGGAAGAAAAAGATGGTGGAAAATGAGTCGAAAGCAATTACAAAGTATCGATAAAAAATAGAAGCCGGTGCTTCAGTGTAAGAAGCCCGTAACGGAATAATAATAATAATAATAATAATAATAATAATAATAATAATAATAAGTTTCATCTTAAGGCTCCTGAGGCGGACTACTTAATGCTCTTATCAAAGCCTGTCCTGCCGACAGCCGTCACGGCGCCAGATAACTTAATTCATTCCCGCGCAAAAAAATTTAATGTCGAAGAAAAATACATTAGGACAGACGCCGAAAGAATATGTCATATACTGGCAGATTAATATGAAAATGACACAGGGTCACCGGTAAAGATTATTATGGACATAAACCAAAACCACAAACAAAAGTTGAATTAATGTAAAGTTCCGTTAAAAAGCGACAAACACATTTTTCTTACTCTCATCTAATCATACGGGTGAATGAGCTGATAATTTTCACTATCGACATACAAATGGCAGTTTTAGCCTTGTAACTGCAAAAGCATTTGCAGGGGAAGCAGCAGTATACATGTAAATAATGAGGTAAAGAAGAATGTAAATTAGGAGACAAAAGAATATATAAACTTTAACTGCTAAACCTAATTTTAAAATTGGGTGTACTGTTTAGATACCATAAATACTTTTTTTCATTATAGTTACTACAACTCTGTGTTGGACAAATTTGTTACTGATGGGAGTCATGCTCTCAGATTAAGGGCGTGTTGTTTTTTCTCCTTCCCTGAAGTTCCTCGTTGGACGAATCGGTAGAGTTGTCTGCTCTGCTAGGCCCGAGTTCGAGTCTCCAGCCGGCCAATGAAGAACTAGAGGAATTTATTTCTGGTGATAGAAATTCATTTCTCGCTATAATGTGGTTCAGATTCCACAATAAGCTGTAGGTCCCGTTGCTAGGTAACCAATTGGTTCTTAGCCACGTAAAATAAGTCTAATCCTTCGGGCCAGCCCTAGGAGAGCTGTTAGTAGGCTCAGTGGTATACTTCTCCTTTCCCCGATAGGACTGAATCTAAGGCAGTTCATCTGGTCAACGTTCTCCCCCCGAAATTCTCCCTCCTTTTCCTCTCTATTGGAAGATACTACCAGTGCCATTTTGCTCACTATTCTGTTAAGATCAAGGGGTGAATTCCTCCTCCGATGAAGCGATCTCATAACAACCGTCTGGCCACCTCTTCTCACATTTACTCGTTGTGACTCACTCATCCTCGGTTTCCATGGTTTATTGACTTGTAACCTCTCTTTCTGCCTGGGTTTCTCCTGGCGCTCACAACTTTCCTTACTTTAAGACAAGTCTCTCTTTCTCTTCATTATTTACATCCACCATTCTACCTTTTTTCCCTTCTCTAGTTTTCTTCTTTTGTCTGAAGTGCTTCGATTTGATTCGGCCAAGAAGCCAAGGGCTGGAACCACTCTCGGTCATTCAGCGCTTTTCAGTTTTCTGTAAAAGAAAACTATTGTGACGGCTTTGTCTGTCCGTCCGCACTTTTCTGTCCGCCCTCAGATCTTAAAAACTACTAAGGCTAGAGGGCTGCAAATTGGTAGGTTGATCATCCACCCTCCAAACATCAAACATACTACATTGCAACATTCCAGCCTTAATAGTTTTTAGCTTATTCAAGGTTAAGGTTAGCGTGGATCGTGCGTCTGGCAGCGCTTTCCGGAGGCGTGCGGGGCGCCTTAACTTGACCGCATCTGGGGAACAACTGAGCCGGTGCCCGCTGGCCAGTTGTAGGCGAGTTTTATACAGCATTATATTATACGTTGTAGAGAAAACTCGACTGCACCGAAGACACTTCGGCGAATTTTTTACTTGTTTTATTTACTTATTTTTTTTTCCAGGCCATCAAGAAGCTTTAACGCTCTTCTCCATCACAGAATGAATACAATGAATACTGTACAAATAAATATATTTACACTTGGTTAAAAATCTTCGCATTTCGACGGTATCCCACGAGGTTTCCAACACCTACATTATTATTTAAAATATCTGAGATATTCTTACTATCTAAATACTATTTAATCATAAAATCGCCATATCTGGAACAGTGCACCAGAATATGCTCAACAGATGTGGGCCATCACAGTGGGCACACTTTCGTCTGGCCATTTCTAAGACGAGGCAGATTCATTTCAAACCTTCTAAACAGGATAAAGCCTGATCTCTAGAGGGTGATTCCTCCTAGAATCGTCTCATATTTCTTGCTATTTAATAGGAGCGATGGATTACAAGAAACGGGCTTAAGCATTATCCCAGGGAAAAAACACCATTCAGCATTATTCGGTTACCTGCTTGCTTAGGTTTTGGTCTACAAAAGGACACTAGTTGCTGTTTAATGGCTTTTCCTCCTAATATATGTATATACATACACACATATATAATATTATATTATATATATATATATATGAGGTATGTATATTATACATATATATATGTATATCATATATCCGTTTTCGGTTGTCAGAAAGTAATTTGCGTTAAGGCTGGTAGCCCCTGACCTTCTCCACCCTGGCTGCAACCCTCCACAGTAGACTAACAACCAAGCATAATTCACTTCTTAGTTCAGTAAAGCTTAAATAGTTTCACTCCGCCCTTCACATTCATCAAAGCAACCGACGCTTGCAGAATCGAAAAGCGCACGACTTCACGATCCCCTCGTTTCAAACTACATCTTTCAAGCCACAAAGTCTGGCATTCGAAACGGCACCAGCATCATTGACATCGTTCAGAGTCGTCTTCCGAGGTCTCCGCAGTCGCAAACCAGCGAAGAAGTCAATCCAGGTTTCTTGCGTGCTTCCTCAGAAGGAGTTGATGGGATTCTGACGCACTTGCTTGCGTGCACACAGGACGTTACTTCAGTACCCTTGGATCTGTTACTTTTGTGATTCACTGACAATATCGTTCATGAGTCGCTATTTCAAGGAATGTCAGTCAGTTGTATGGTAAAACTGATTCAGCGGAACATTTTCATGATTAAGTGTAGTTACTGACGCTTCGGAACTAAATACTTGACTTACAGACATAGTAAGTTCATTCGGATATGGGGACATGAGAAATGCTGGGTTCTGAACGGCATACAACACCCATATAACACCGTAATAAGATGATTGTATACAAATATTACAGAAGATGATTTTATTACAACTGCTTACGAAAATAAAACCGGCCACAAGATAATCCTCAGCATTTCAAAAAACTGACCAACAAGAGCATAATTACAACGGAGGAGAATTCAACAATCAAGAGTAACCTATGGCCAAACCAAATTTGTTTTGGCAAGAAAAGCTCCCTGACCATATATAAGACTACTCAGGATAATTTCAGAAAATGCAGACAGGAAATCTCAATACTGCGGTCTGATAAAAAGTATGGCCAGATAAGATAAAATGATAAGACAATGCAGGCAAGTAAAATACACAGAACTGGCAGACGATAACGTGGCAGATAAACAGCACAACCAGATAAATGCCATTATCATGCAGACTTAATAACCAAAAAAATAACATACGGTTGTCAAACAAAAAACGTTATTTTGTCAAATAAGATTTAATACTGGGATATAACGGCATCACAGCAAATAACAGGAGAAAGGCAAAAATATTAAATAGCGCAAAAGGTGTAATAATCACGTGAAAGACAGACACTACCCCGCACATTTGATTACAGCAATGTAGGAAAAGATAACAGAACAGCGTCACCAAGATATCACAATTTGATAAAAGAGACCACAGCCATATATAAGAATGGAAACACCGTAATCGTACAAACTGAAGGAAACAGGCCCACAGAAAATGCACCATATATACCAACATGAAAACGATGCAGCGATGTGGTTATATGGCATTATTTGAAAGTGTATTAAAAATGCTGCTGTTTTATATAACATAATGCAACTCCATAATGGTCAATAACATCGCAACCTTATTAAAGACACGATGGCCAAGTCATACACTTAGATCGATACAGTAAGAAGCACTGTAACTGTAACTACCCACAGAAAGAATTTACTTACATCAGCAGCCATATTAGGGCAATGAAAAGGTTCATTTTGCAACTTACAAGATAAATTAATGTTTTCAAATATTCGTAAAAAAGTCACATTTTCCCTAAGCGCCAGTCTCAAGTAAAAAAAGAAAGAAAAACTCAAGGAAAAAAACCATTCCATAAATCTCTGCCTAATTCCCACGTGAATCGGCAGCCTGTGAAGTTCTATTTACTGCATGAAACCTTCGGTATTGTGGTCTAGTGATTATACTTGTTTTAATTTTCTTTCTCTCTCTCTCAAACTACGTCAATTCCACATACGGACATACCCCGAAAACGGAGATCGAGCCAGTTCATCCATACTGGGAACTGGGGACCTCTCTCCGGCGTCGGAGACATCAACGCCACATTCAAAATGGATCTAAGTAGAGCGAAAATGCGGCGCAAATCGCAGATCGAGGGGCAAAATTAACCACCCTACGGCTAGGAGTTGATTTCGCACTTCCGAGAGAGAGAGAGAGAGAGAGAGAGAGAGAGAGAGAGAGAGAGAGAGAGAGAGAGAGAGAGAGAGAGAAATTTCTGATTTCCTCTGCAGGTATACCTCTCCCTACCCCTTCCCAGCAATCGCCGTTCTTTTCCGAAAAGAGCCTTCAAACAAAGTCTCGCTCACTCTACTCCCCCAATCCACACTTCATTCCCCCCCAACCCCAACAGGCCGTAGCCAACTACCGGCCTGTATCTGGGCCAATTGCAGGTATACACACCTTATTAAAAACCTCTTTTTGGCGGGAAGGATTGGGCAACGAGGTGTGCACATGACAAAGAAAATGGGAGAGGACTGGGATCGGGGAGGAGAGGGATGGAGGGAGGGAGGGAAAGAAAGAGCTCGGAGGGAGAGGTACTGGGAGGGCAGGGTGGGAGGGAAACTTGACTAAGGCCACCAAATTGTGTGAACTCTTGCTTCTTGCAGGCGGAGTTCCTCAGGGAAAGAATCTACAGGCAAAAGAGGTAGGTAGTGGTCCGTCCCGTCAAGTCTCTCTCTCTCTCTCTCTCTCTCTCTCTCTCTCTCTCTCTCTCTCTCGCGAAAAACTTCGGAAGGGGAGAAGAGGATCCTCCACAAACGTTGGTAAGAAGATGTAAGGGACATGTCAGTCCTTCTAGCAGCATGGAAGATGCTCGTGCATGCTCTAGAATGTAATGATGCCACAGGCGTCGAAGGTGAGCTAAAAAATAAATTCAGCGACGTCTGAACTATTCAAATATGGTTAATAACATTGATGTACATAAAGTGAGCAGATCTAGAAGAAGTTATTTCTGAGCTTTATACTAATCAATCCCATAACCATGTCCACATTTTATATGGTATATATATACATACTTATATACACATGCATATATATATATATATATATATATATATATATATATATATATATATATATATATATATATATATATATATATATATATATATATATATATATATATATATTTATAATCACTTGATTAAGGGGTGTTCTGAGGTATCCTTTCCAGTATTTTTCCTATATTGGGATTATCATGGCTCAGAGATGCTTAAGTAGCGTTGCGAGATTTATGGTTCTATATTTCGGTTTTTCTTCATCATACAGGACTTACCATCATGACAGTTGCATGTAATGTTCGTAATCTTCCTCTCTCTCCTTTTTATTCTTTTTTATATATATAACGTACATATAAATCAACACACACACACACACACACACACATATATATATATATATATATATATATATATATATATATATATATATATATATATATATATATATATATAAAAGAGCGGAAGATTACGAACATTTGCGTGCAACTGTTATGATGGTAAGTCCTGTATGAAGAAGAAGAACCGAAATATAGAACCATAAATCTAGCAACGCCACTTTGGCACCTCTGATCCATGATAATCTCGATATAAGGAAAATGTTGAAATAATATCTAGAGCATCGCTTAATTAAGTGATTGTATATGACTTCATAATCATAACGATCACAACACAGATTTAAACACCGCTTTACCCACAAAAATAGTGATAATACAAACCAGAAGATTCCAGAACTGGTGATTACCATAACAATCTTGTTCTGTTACCTAAATAAATGCAATTACTGTTTCTACCTTATTTAGCCAAAAAAAAAAAAAAAAAAAAAAAAACACACACACACACTGCCCTACCATCAACGCATCAAGAACTCCAGCAACCCAAAAAGAGAAAACGAAAGAAGGAAGGAAAAAAACGCTGGACGAAGAACAACAAAGGCCTGCATAAATAAGCCAATGGCAGCTGCACATAGTCTTATAAAGAGACCTTAATCATCTCGCTGCCTCCAGAAACCATGACTCGGCGAACGCAGTAATGGCATATATTTTGGGGGAAGGACCGTTTCCTGCCCCCTTCTGCTCGAAAATTTATATTACCGTTAGCGAATGAAGAAAGACACCGTGGAAAAAAAGAAAAAATAAGACCGCCTCAAACAGTAGTAGTAATTTGTTCCTAAACACTGTAACAAAAGGCATGCACAAATGAACACTTACTGCGTTGATATCGCAAAAAAACTTGTGCACGTATGTAAGTATGTGTGTTTATATATATATATATATATATATATATATATATATATATATATATATATATATATATATATATATATATATATATATATATATATACAAAATATATATATACATCACAAAAGTATGTGTATGTAAGTATGTGTACACACACACACACACACATATATATATATATATATATATATATATATATATATATATATATATATATATATATATATATATATATATACAGTATATATACTGTATATATATATGAGAGAGAGAATAAATACAATAACACTATTAATGGCAATAATAATAACCTCAAAAACAGAGAAAGAATGCTGATGGCAGGAGGGTCAACGTTAAACACTATCAATTTTCCAAATGAAATATTGAATTCCACACAACCGTCGGAAGAAAAGATAAGAATGCAGGCATTTTCCCTCTAAGCCATTAGCGCTCAGCCTTAAACCATGCAATATGCTTGGCAAATACTTTTAGAACTTTCACTCAATAATACCTGACGAAAATACCTGTAGTATTAAGGAGTGCCAGTGGAGCATTCAGTTACGGAGCAAATTCAACCAGCTGCATCATCTTGATTCCACACGGCAAATGGTGTGAATTTTCGGCGTTAAATAATGGAACGATGCCTTCACAAATATGAAAAGAGAATGCTTACAAATACATTTCAAATTAATATAACTTTAACGTATCGATCCTGAAAGGAAGTCTTTCGGTGAAGCGCACGATACATGACTGCCCTGTGACAGTTTCTCTCACGGCATCGATGATGACGGTATTATCCAAAGCCCCACTAAACCTTCCATAGTAATAACATAAAAGGAGCAACAACTTACTTCCATTGTCTCTTCTGTTCGTAATCTTAAATAACTGGAGAGCAAAACTGGCTATTTTTCATCCACTCCTTTTCTACTGTTTACGTATTGCGTTTCCCGGCTCAATTAACGAGACTCGTCCAACAAGTCGGTATTCAAGTACTGCACTTGAAACGCAGGAAACGACAAAATAAAAGTCATGAACCATCTCTAACTCGAAGTTCGATGACTTTCTGCAATATTAACGCCACAATCTTTTAACAAGCGAGAAATAAAAAGTCTACAAAGGGCTTACCGGTCATCCTTTACATGGAAAATTAATATAAATGAATATATCTTCCTGAAAATTAATAACGAAAGGACCTGACTGCATAAGTACTGGCATAGCACTGCCTTATAATTCACAAATAAAATAACGAAGATAGAAGCTCATTTGCTCATGACAAGAATTTCAATCTCTCCCACCCGAGGAGTGGAATCATTCTGCTGGGATCAATCTCTCTCTCTCTCTCTCTCTCTCTCTCTCTCTCTCTCTCTCTCTCTATATATATATATATATATATATATATATATATATATATATATATATATATATATATATATATATATAACATTACTCCGGTTCCTTCTTGATCTGATTCAAATCTACGACACCGTTAGCACTACGTCTATCCCTAACAACAAAAGGAAAAAGATTTTATACGAGAGCAAACCTACCAGAAGTCAACAATATTCACGACACAAGCGCAACCATCAACGGCAACCACGCACACACGAACAAAAGTTCCAAAATGCCAGACGAGCAAAACACTTAAAAAGAAATAACATGGTCACTGGCCGGGGTTAAAACAAAAGTGAAATGAAATAAAACTAAGGGTTACATGCTATGTACAGCAGTATGTGCCCAACTTGACCTCTCTTGATAAATTTAGCTGACATCAAAATCTTCACAAACTATCTAGGTTACTTTGGGTTACTTCACACTTGAAGAGTTAATAACAAATAGATAATCTTTACAATTAATCACCGTGTGCATTAACAGCAGCAAGTACATTGTTCTAATAAAAATATCTGCTATACATTTCCTTTAAGCTATAAGAAGCAAATTTTACATTCGAAAAAAAAAAAAAAAAAAAAAAAACTGGATTAGCATGTTAATGTGCAATGGGAAAATTTTTTCATTTACCAATTTACTGCCAATAATATTTGCACCATCATGTTCGCAAATTCCATCAACGTGCATTCGTTAGTTCCTCAAGACAAAGGCATTAAAAACATTTTCAGAATATTATTCATAGCCTTGGCTGCCATGCACTCAATAATGTCCAGTTCCCGCTACTGTGGTAGCTCTGTTGATCAATCCCGCCACCATCGTTGAACGACTCTTTATTTTCCTTCAACTTACTTTAGTTTAACGTCTATTCACGTTGTTTATATTTCCGATTATTTGTATTCGCATCAGCTCATTGTTCTACCTTCCGTTCCTTTGGTTTTCTTGCCGCTCACTTTCTTTGCTTACTCCTTACTTCGATCTTACGTTTGTTCTTTTGTTTACATTCCCGTTATCTTCGTTTCACTTGATGTTGCTTTGTCTATAAATACAACTACATTATGTCTATTAACTTCCTCACTAATACTATGTACTTTGGTTTAAACCCCGTTCGCTTTTTCTGAATTCTCTTTACTTCAGATTTACGTCCGTTTACTCAATATTTATTCCTGTTTGTTTTGTTTACAAACCCGGTCTAATATTCAGACAGTCATCTTAACCTTTTTTTTATATTCATCTGCATACCCGTTCCAGTTCACAATGCATGCTTCGTACCCGCTACATTTCACTTTGGTACAGTCACTCAAAAATGTTCTGCAACATAGTTCAAAACTTTTCGGACAACAGCTTATAACAGTGACATCCGGAGCTATTTGGCAACTCCGTCGTAAGCACATGAAACAAGCACAGACGCGAATGGTGCGTCAGAGAAATTATCTCCCGTTTCCCTTAAACCGGTTTTTTATTTCTCTCTATCATTATTATAATTCCTTTATTTCTCTCTTCATCATTTTTGTAATTCCTTAATTTAATAATTTATTCTCTCTCTCTTTCTCTCTCTCTCTCTCTGCCACTAAGTATCCATTGGGTGTTACCTGATTTTCTCCCTATACTTTTCCATTGGAATATTTATCCACGAAGAAGGAAGTCTGAATTTACCCCCATAGGGATTGAATGGATGACTAATTATAGTTTTTTATTTGACTATTTTACCCTACCATCATAAGCGAAATTTTTCAAAATGTTTCATTATTTTTCGTAATGCGGATTTTTCACTCATCATTCTTTTTTATTTTGTTACCCGTATGATTAATAACCAAATTCGAATAAGAAAAACACATTTCCTTGTATACATAAAACGAATAAGTTAGTGTTAGATGAACGAAAACTTCTGGAACATGTTGCAAAACATTTTTGCGTGAATGTACATTTCCCTTATTATTTCGAACCAGCTGGTCTTATATCCCGGTGGCTATTAACCACCAGACGTCCTATAATTTGCACTATTATTCATATTCGATAAGATGCTCGTTACTAAATAAGAGCGACTTTGCTTGCATTCCGATTCCCCATGATCATATCTCACCAGTTATGTATACTGTACATCTAGTACAACATTATCGACTAGGTTAAGTTCACTGTTGTTATAAAAAAATGAAAAAACAATAGAGGTTTTCTCATTTTGTTCTTCCCGTCTGATTATCAAACTGTTATTGTCCTCAAATATGTTTTGAATAAATTCCTTCTGAGCATACTCACTTCCATTTCATCACTGTCAATTTGGACATCTGACACTCCCACTGTTCTCGTCGATTTTCCGTCCTTACATTTTCACACACCCTGCACGTTCGATCTCGTCACTGCAAGATACTTCAAGAATCATATATATATATATATATATATATATATATATATATATATATATATATATATATATATATATATATATATATATATATATATATATATATATATATATATATCGTTGCATCAAAGCAATAGAAGACAAAGTCAGCTTCAACATTCAACATGTGCCTGACAGATCAACGCTGATTCCACAGTACAAATAAAGAAATTCCAAAGCATCAACTGCTTCGTCCACTTACAAAGCGGACGCGTCAACCCCCTGTCACCCAAAACACACTGCTGCTCCATTCACATGTATCTTTCACGTACTCACGATTCTTCACGAACACGAAGCACTGCACTTTTGTTCTAACACCTGTCAGCCGCTCATTTCAGCACTTAGTCTCGCTCCGCAATCTTCTCTAGTCCTCAGAATGTGAATGAAATAATCCGGTACACATGAAGCTTGAGGAGTCGACACACTCACCAGACTGTAAGATCATTGAGAATGACCAGGTTGTGATTACAGTACTGGTTTATTTTGTAGAAATGCCACATGCAAACTTATGTTGTTGTCCAAATACTATAACAAAAGCTATCCTGACTTAGCCACAAACAAACAAACAAACAAAATGAAGCCACCCATGTGTGGCGGCGATGTACGATAAAGATCGCAACTAACTGGGCTGGGGTTTGTAACATTTCACAAATTTCAAGAACATATAAGGATTCCCGCAGAGTTGCACAAGTATCCTATTTCTAGAAATAGTCTGAGAGCCTACACCCTTTTCTTCAACCTTCCATCTTCCATTTCCACATTTAAAAAAACGCTCTAATCGATATTATGGCAACTTCTTAAGCACATATATCCGGACTTATATTACTCACCCATTACTTCGCCAGATATGCAACGTAAGCTACTCATCCAAACCATTTTTCATCTGGACATGCAACAAAAAATGTCTACATAAATTTATTCTTCTCCCTCCGTATAGACTCTCTCCTTCCAAACCTTTCGCCGAGAGTGTACGGTACTACCTTCCTTCATTCAGCTCATCTGTGATTCACCTCTTCCTACAAATCCCCTACGCTTCATTTTAAATACACATGTGAATCAGCCACTTCCATACTTCAACCATCGACGACTAACTTCAAAGCCTCAGATTTCTCTGTTCTATTGACTCATCACTGCTTTCGCGCATACATTATTTCAACTTTGCTCTTTTGGAAAACTTCAATACTTTTGTTAAAACCTGCAACTTCTCTTCACAATCACCCACCAAAACTGTAGCGTCCTTCCTCAACAGCACTCCATGTCTTTTCTACTCAAAATACACTTACCTAATAAGCAACCACATTCTTAAATACGTTTTACCTCCATTTCGAAACCTTCTCAATTGTTCTTTAAAAAGCGGTATTTACACAGCCTCTTTAAAAACTAAATACAGTCACCAACAGCATACATCCTCCCAAGCACATCTCAATTTTATCACGGAACTTTTCTTTATTTACTTATCTACAGATATTTTTTCTATTTACTCTCAAATTATCACAGAAGGTTTTCATGCCCAACTCTTCAATCACAGACCCACTCTGTTTACTTCGTTTATACTCACACTACATTTCCCCACCAAGGATTCTGCACTTTTCCGCTCTTTCTTAATTGAAAACCTTCCATCGCCTTCAAGGTAATGTTAAACCCACCGACATCTTACAATATCATATTTCATATATATATATATATATATATATATATATATATATATATATATATATATATATATATATATTATATGTATAGGCATATATATATTATATATATATATATATATATATACATATATATATATATATTATATATATATATATATATATATATATATATATATATATATATATACATACATACATACATACACACACACATATACATACAGATGAAGAAACGGGGATAACGAAATTTTCAAATATGCATAAGCTAATTTCCAACAGTTTTTTCATTTGTTTATACATTTTAATGCGCGTTCACGGTACAAGTACGGAATGCGCATAAATATAATATTTGGATATAACTATGGCTGTTACAAGTGAGCTCATACAAGCATGCAGTATACATTAACACGAATGTCCTCATAACAAAACGGATTGCAGAACAGACGCTAGGTTATTTGATAGAATCCGTTCGTCTTGCAATTCGTCTTAGTTACCCCTTTCTTCTTCTTAAGTAATCTCCCTCTCTCTCTCTCTCTCTCTCTCTTCCATTAGTCATTATTCTTTTGTCTGCTTCCCCTTTTCTATAACTTTCTCCACCCTTCTTCCATTTCCCTCTTTTATACCATTTACCTTTCCATTTTAACACGATTCTAAGATTCCCCCATA
This sequence comes from Macrobrachium rosenbergii, assembly GCF_040412425.1. NCBI lineage: Eukaryota > Metazoa > Arthropoda > Malacostraca > Decapoda > Palaemonidae > Macrobrachium > Macrobrachium rosenbergii. The sequence continues at coordinate 8,684,297 of NC_089743.1, read as the reverse complement.
CAAACCCATGACAGCCTCTGGAATTATAACCTCCTGAAATTATGGATCTGTGTGTATATGGCACCCTAATTGCTTTCTCAGGGTTCTCCTCCTCCGCCTCCGCCTCCGCCTCCGCCTCCTCCTCCTCCTCCTCCTAAGTATATTGAAGCGCATTCTGTACATACATAAATAATAAATATAAGCAACAACTACACACAAGTTCTAAAAAAAAAAAAAAAAAAAAAAAAAATATATATATATATATATATATATATATATATATGTGTGTGTGTGTGTGTGTTGTATGGGGTACCTCATATATACAGTAAATAAAGCTACATCAATGCAAAGAAAATACGCAGAAAAACAAACATACAGAAGGAAAGACCATATTAAAACTGCCACCTGAGGAGCAGTCACTTGAATCTAAACCTTTTCCAATTCCTTCCTTCCTTCGGAAAACAAAATAAAAAACAGTGGAGCTCGAACTACCTTATACAAAATAATATACCAGAAAGGTAATTTTAACGTAATCTACAATTAAAAATCCTACGTTAATGACTAGAGAATATAACTTTTAAGTGAGTGTTCAAGTACAATGTATCTGAAATTAGAATCGTTATCAGTACTTACATGGAGGGAAGCTGATACCATCAGGCTTTAGAAAATACAACACACTTACCTGAAATGAAAAAAAAAATCAATGAAAACACATGGCATTAAAGCATAAACTATTAGAAACTAAACTATAGTAATTATCAACCCAGAGTAGCGAGACAATGCTCCAATAAGGATCTGAGACTGCGACTGGATACAATATGGTCCCACGAAAAACATTTCGATTAGTAAATTACAAAGTGAACAAAAAAATGATGTAGTCAATTCTTCTTGAGTACAAGCAAAAACAATAATGAAAAATGATTTCTCTCTAATTCTCTCTGGCCACAAGGATCACTGCAAACAGTTACCAGAGAAGGAAAATGTGAGTCAAGAAATCAAACGATGAAATGAAGTCAATAGCAATGGCTGGAACATCGGCGTCCATCTGAAGTATAGCGAACGAAAAGGATAACTTTAATTCTACTGAAAACCCTGAAAGTGCACTACTTGGATAGGTGACACCCTCCGCAAAATACGGACGCAACAGACTACTCACCCTCAGGCACCTATAGCAGTGACAATGATGTCATAAACCAGCATAAAAAGCAATGAGGTAAAGCTTTCTTAAATTAGCGCAAGACAGCCACCTTCTCTGCATAAAGACAAAGCACGAGCCGATGCTATCGCAGCTATTCAAAGCATACAGGCAAATTACGGCCCCGTTCACACGATTTCTCGCGATAAAAGGTCACTGCTTAACGCAAGCGTCGAGCCTGTGTCATTTACTCCCTTCCCAGTTTTATTCTAATTCAATTCACTCGCTCCCAAATGGGGACTCGACTCACAATGACACTGAACCTGGAATGCAAGTGAATTCTCATTCCCATTCTAATATTCTCTCTTTATAACAAAATACACATGAATAATCTATATATATACATACTGTATATAATACACACAAACACACATATATATACATACATACATACAT
>NC_089743.1:8670227-8680227 GCF_040412425.1 Macrobrachium rosenbergii | reverse complement strand
ATATATATATATATATATATATATATATATATATATATATATATATATATATGTGTGTGTGTGTGTGTGTGTGTGTGTGTGTGTGCAGATGTACCACAAGGAAAAAATGAAACACTAAATATACATCTTAACCAGTTTCGCCCTTTGTACTGCTTAGACATCTTAAAGAGGGCTGAAAAGGAGAGGAAGGGTCAACTTATTAGCGTCTCAGGTCAGCACTCTCTTTACATATCTTGTTTATCTACGACAGTGAGCTCACACCTTTTCCCTAGTCCCATTTCACAGACTTCTCCTGAAATGATTCGACAATATACATATATTCCTTGGCTGATATTCATATTCGTACAAAAGCTTTGTTTTATAAAACTGGACACGACCATGTTTCTTTTCCAGAGTATTACTGAAATAAACTCTTTGCTGTCTCTGTGTAATTGATGGAACGTCTGTGTTCAGTAACTTGCACAAATGGTGCACTGTTCACCTGTGCACATCTAACACATTGTTTTATATATCAGACTCTTTTCCACTGGTTTTCTAGTTTGACCAACATTAAAAGTTGTCACACACCCTCTTGGGATTTGATGAAAACATCCTTCAGTATTGCAGGAAGACTTCTTTATAAGTATTTGCTTCATTGTATTGTTGTTCTTCAATGCTACTTTATTCCAACGTTCTTGAGGAGGTACAGAGTGGCAAGCAGGGCTACTATATAGTAACACTTTCACTGCCTACCATGTTTCATTTCCGTATGGAGATAATTCGTTCTAGGCTTAGGTATAATCTTTCCTTCTCATACAATTCATCTCTGTTTGATTTCCAAATCTGTTCAGCCTCACCATTGCTTAATTTGCCTTTTTCAGTTTTTAACTAAATTCCAACTCAAATACTGTTCACATACATTTGAAAGATTGAACCTCATTAATTCTTTCTAATGATATTTCACATCCACTTAGGTATACTTTCTCTTCATTACTTCCGTTGTTCTCAGATTTATTTCGGATCCACCTCTCTGGGTATATGATGCTTTCTATTTTGCAAGCCTGGTAAATCTGCATATCCTAAGCCTGTCAACTTTCTATCGTAACTCTAACTGAAACCTCTTTTGCCTCCAACCACTGCTTTCATTATAAACTCTATGAGAAGGGCAAACAGCAAAGGCGACGTAATATTCCCTTGTAGCACCCCATGAATCACTCCTAAGTTTATTGGAAAAGATCGATCAGCATTGGCTATGCATCTACTTCGTTTATTTCAATTAACTTTATATATTTCATGGGAATGCCATAGAGACACAAGACCTTCCATTATATTGCTCTGTGGATGTTGTAAAGGCTTTCTCCGATCAACAAAATTCACCAGGGGATTTTTAAATTCCATTTACTGCTGTACAAATGTCTTATTACAAATGTTGCTACTTGCAACTGCTGCTTTTCTATAATAAGGTTCTCAGTCTCTCAAGTTTTAATCAGTTCCTTTCTCCAGACTATTGAGAATAAGCATACGAAATATTTTCATTACAACATATGCAAAAACAAAACAAGTAAAAAATGCGCCGAAGTTTCTTCAGAGAAATCGAGTTTTCTGTACAGCGTATAATGCTGTATGAAACTCTCAGCCACGGTCCATGAAACTTTCAGCCACAGCCCGGTGGTGGCCTGTGTTGTTGGCACCTATAGCGGTGCCAGACGCACGATCATGGCTAACTTTAACCTTAAATAAAATAAAAATTACTAAGGCTAGAGGGCTGCAATTTGGTATGTTTGATGGCTGGAGGGTGGATGATCAACATACCAATTTGCAGCCCTCTAGTCTCAGTAGTTTTGGAGATCTGAGGGCGGACAGAAGAAGTGCGGGCAGACAGACAAATAGCATCCCAATAGTTTTCTTAAAACTAAATAATGACTGAGTGAAAAGTAAATGAAAGCACAAGATAAGCTTTTAATGCTTACATCATTAAATTCCATCATAATAAAATTGTTAAAATCAACATCATTTAGAATTACCTAGTCAACAGCGGATTGCTAATTTACGCAAATCCTATTATTCAATCGATCAGTAAACACACAACCAACCTTGTCCTAGAGAAGGAAACCTCGACAAATATACTGTATATTCCTGAAACCTTAAAAAGCCCAAACGACGTACATATTTTCTAAAAATACTGTTATTGTTACTACCTTTATTACATGCATGCATTTTTTTTAATTAATAGTACTGAAAAAGTTAAATGCACAACAATCTTCATTACAATATATTAAAAACTCCAGAGACATTTCGAAAGGCTTTTTGGCTCCCTCAAAAGCTCTTCGCGCACTTGAATATATCTTGACAGAAAAAATGATTCGGATTTTAATCTTCATTACATTGTTCACGATATTGTTATTCATCTACGCCCATGAGTTAAATACGAACCCTCAAGAGGCTCTGGGAATTAAGACACTTGATGTATAACAACATAAGAGCGGTATGAGTTTGAGGTGTGAGAACACTCCTTCAGGAAGAACACAGACCAGCAACCAGAGGCAGCTCTGTGGAGGGGTATCGCACCAATCTGAGGGCCACTGCTCTTCGTCTCTCATGGGACCTCATGGCCTCCCAAGGCATCTCATTTCCAAGCGACGTAATCTCAAGTCAGTCAAAGGACTCCATTCGTTCCGACGGAGGTCAGGACCTGATATGATTATCTGATACTGAGAGAGAGAGAGAGAGAGAGAGAGAGAGAGAGAGAGAGAGAGAGAGAGAGAGAGAGAGAAGAGTTTTGTATATCTTAGTTTAACTAGACCACTGAGCTGATTAACAACTCTCCTAGGGCTGCCCGAAGGATTAGATTTATTTTACGTGGCTAAGAACCAACTGGTTACCTAGCAACGGGACCTACAGCTTATTGTGGAATCCGAACCACATTATGACGAGAAATGAATTTCTATCACCAGAAATAAATTCCTCTAATTCTTCATTGGCCGGTTGGAGAGTCGAACGCTGGGCCAACAGCGTGCTAGCCGAGAGCTCTATCCACCCCTCCAATGAAGAGAGAGAGAGAGAGAGAGAGAGAGAGAGAGAGAGAGAGAGAGAGAGAGAGAGAGAGATCAATTTTTAAATGCGAAATAAAACAGTAAATACATAACAGCTTTGCAGAAGAAAAACCAAATCAAGTCAAGGACTGGACATAATCCAGTCAACATTTCTTTACGGTACAAACTCCCCAGCACTGAAACACAAAATTCATATATTTAACATAAATTTGCTAATTTGCTTTTGAAGACAATTCCTCTTTAAACAACTACCGAAAATTCCGTAGAATAAATACCCCAGTAATACACATACTCAGACAAATTCCATCCACAATTTAAAGCGCGGAAAAATACTGGGAAAGTGAAGTGTTAAATGTTTGACATGTAAAAGAAAAATATAATAAAAAAAACTTTCCCAAACAACTCGACCGTTACGTCATCAAAAGCGATTGCAAATGCTTCATTCATCAAAACGGCTCCACTCAACTGTTTTTATCTGAAAGTGATATCAGTGTGAAATTGGAATCGGTTTCGCTATTTAACGGTCTTGTTACGCGCTGTTACCTCGAGAGGGTAAGAAAAATCATTCCCAGACAAACAGGAAGATTACTCACAGGAGCGAATGAAGGCTGTAACCAAATATCTACATTTTATGAAGTCAAACAAATTCTAGGAAAGCAAGAACACTTCAGATTAGCTACTGCTAAATCAAAAAGGAACAAAGGTGCTCCTCCTACCGAGCAAATACTTGGTGACTTACGTATATGTAACACATTACCCAGCAGCATTCAAACCTTTGTCCTTCACAAAAATGATTTACATGCCGTCCATATCTAAATTAAGTTGATAATTGGTTGTATCTGCCATATACCTTTATCGTTGGTCTATAAAGTTATAAATAATAGCATTAGCATTTACCATACAACCAATTTGGTAGAGAATCGATAAAATATAAAACGTTTCATTCGAGGGAAAACTCAATACGAACTATTGTGATATCACGAACTACAAGAGCTTTGTACGCATTTTTAAAGGTGTGATCTGATTTATAACCGCTTGGTTACTCAGTACCGTGATGAGAGTGGTTAGAGGAAAACTGTGATAAATTAACTACTAGTCATCTGGTAACAGATAATAATGGTTAGACATCATAAACAATGTTAATAGGTTTTAAAAAGTCCGTGACGTTATCAACATCAACGTCAGTACTAAGACACTATTCTACGGAACCTCAAATATGGCGTTTCCTTCCCTCATCTGCACACTTGGGACAGTCCACCAACTGTGTTCCACATTACGGTGGTTTTCCACCCTCCAGGATTAGCTTCTTGGTGAAATGAGTATGACCTACCCTCACTCTACTTAGCCTAGTCTCAAGTCCCCAATTTCTTTGGTATGATGAACAAAAGTCTTCTCGGAGAAGGAATTCCATTTACTTTGCCAGTTTAGTTGCATACTTGGATTCCGCATCTGCTTGTTCGTTACCAACATGGGCTGGTACCCAACAAAACTGGACCGATCTGTAACGGAATGCAGGATACAGAGCCATCCCTGGAATTTCTGAATAGTTGCCTGAGAGGGACTAAATAGCAAAATGGCCATAAGGGTACTGAATGAATCTATATGAAATCTCTGCCATCTATTTCCTTCGCAAGTCAGAGTTTTTAGTATGCCTGTCGATTCATCTGCAAGAACTGAAGCATTGCTAGATAATTTAGTTAAACGGCTAATCTTTATGCACAACTGCAATGCCAATCCCTTCCTGGGCCTTCGATCCATCTGAGCAGAATTTGAGTGAGTTTTAAAGAATTTCGTCATGAGATTTTAGTGTCATCTAAAGTAGATATTTCTTGCTTACTGCTTTTGGACACTTCAGGCTTACTGTAATGAATGAATGAGAATGATTTTAAGTTAACAGGCGTCGTGACTTCTATGGTAATTGACGCCGATGTTAATTAAAGGACTACATAGTGTAATATATATTTATAATATAATTAAAACTTGGAGGAAATAAAATTATATCTTATGTAAAACTCCAGCTTCTAGAATATATTTAACAATGCCACTAGCATCATACATCACATTCTCTCCAAGGATCTTGGCAAAGATGTACCCGCCATCCCCATGCCCCCCGAGCTTCAGAGAGGTATCGAACTCTTAAATCCCCAAGACCGGGGCATTCGACCAACAAATGCTCCATGATGGACCGCCTGAATATTGTGATGACCGAAAACAAGGCAAATGTACAAATATCATAAGAGTTTAATCGAAGAAGAAGCAACTCTAAACGTGACAGTTTCACGAATTCAATAAGTTAACAATCAACAACATACGTGACTACAGTGATGCGTAGAATTACAGCGAGAGGTTAAAAACCTGCAAACAAGAGAAAACTTAATTTAAAAAAAACAATAGGCTAAAAATATGAACAGATTTCCTTCAAGATGACTGAAGCTACCGGGACATGAGAGCCATCACGCATAATTAAACTATCTAGACATAAGAACCACCCCTTTTTTAGATGGGAGACGCTAGGAAAAGGCCCCCTCCCCCACAATAAAGGAGTTCCTGCACTCTCGTAAACAAGGCAAGTACCTCTCTGGGGCCAGAGAGGGGATGAGATGCTGTCACTTCAAGATTCCTACCGAAGATCCACCAACACATAAGACAGGAAATGAGGTTGCTGTTAAGCCGAGAGCAAGACTGAAAACAGACTTGTCTCTCTCAAAGATGTGCGAAGTAGTCATAGTTTAAGAATGCCATTGCTGACAAGGGAAGAACTGACGGAAATGGCTCTTAAAATATGCAGCTACACTCTTGTTGGATAACTGTTAAAGGACTGTCAGTTGATAAAAAAAAAAAAAAAAAAAAGCAGTGCATAGTGACCGAGTCAAATCGTACAAAAAAAAGGTCTGTACAATGAATTCAAATCTTGGGCTAGTACAAAGCGGTTCTACCAAAGACTGAAAAATAAACAGTCGACTGGTATACTTGGCTACGGAGGCATGGGTAAATTACGAGCGTAACTGGGACACCTGATTTTTTTTTAAGGTAAACGGTAAGTCATTCTTCAAAAAAAAAAAAAATAAATAAATAAATAATCTTCAGACTGATCGAAGGGTCCATCTATAATAAGGAAAGGTTCAACCTTTTGACAAGGACTGGCGCCAATGAAGGAAAATTGGAAAAAATTTGGAAATTTGTTTTTCAAATAACTATTATATAAAAATACGAGATATGAGATCAAAGAACCATCTCTGCGATACTAATATATAGAAACTATTATGGAAACTTTCGAAAATTCATGCCATTAAGAGATTTGATCTATAAAAACGAAAAGGTCCAATCACTTACTCCCATTACTTACAGTCACTGTCATCACATTTATCGTCACCATCACTTCGTGACATACAATTTTATCATTGATTTCGCATCTCAAAAAAAAATAATACAGCGGATATAAAGGGGTGAACGACCTTATCGCTTCATTACCATCCGACCAATTCCTTTCATGAAAATAAAAAAGATGAACAACTAAATGGATAATCTCAGATAATAGGATCAATAAATGCTTGAGCCAATGGAGTCAGTTCTAAGGATTAATGGGATCTGAGTCTCTCTCTCTCTCTCTCTCTCTCTCTCTCTCTCTCTCTCTATATATATATATATATATATATATATATATATATATATATATATATATATATATATATATATATATTTAGATAAGTAAAACCTCAAAATTATTGGCCGTTGCACGATACGCCAGTGTCTTGTAAGCTTGTGAACAGGACTTAAAAACCCTCTGTTACAAGAGAGAACGAGTCGATTTCCGCCCAACAACAATATGCAGGCAAACAGATGTTAAAAAAAGTAAATTATAAAAAAAGGGGACTAGCATGGAAAGAGGGAGCAGAAAGAAAGGAGGGGTCGTGGGGATACGAAGAGAAGGGAGGGGGAGGGGGGGGGGAGGGAGGGGAGGGGGAGAGGGAGGGGAGGGAGGGGAGAGTAGCCTTCTGATATCCACCTGCAAACAAAGGCAGAAGACGACAACGAAGTCGTCGACGTCACCGAGCGAAAAGCAAACTTTTTTTAGCTCGATCGCTCCTCCCCCATCGGCCCAGCGCCCACTCGTCCTTCCACCCACACACCCCTACTCTACTTCCACCGCCCTTATCGTGAGGTGAGGGGGCCGGGCAGGGCAGGGGAGGAGGAGTTGCTGTTCATTACGACGTGCACCTTCCGCTGGTGGGTGGCGATGGCGGTCGCGACAGTAAAGACATATGCGAATCTCTCTCTCTCTCTCTCTTTCTAGTTTCCTTTTATCCATACTCTCCTACAATCGAATGTGTCTTACATTAAAACTTAGACATGACTATTAATTCTTTTCACCGTATAAAGTAATATTTCCATTTTCACTGTATATTGCAAAAGGCAAATTTCTCTCTCTCTGTACACACGCATATATATACATTATATATATACATACATATACATATGTGTGTGTGTGTGTACGAGAGAGAGAGAGAGAGAGAGAGAGAGAGAGAGAGAGAGAGAGAGAGAGAGAGAGAGAGAGAGAGAACTTGACTTTGTAACATAAAATGGAATTTTCACTAATTTCTAAAATATCTAAACTAGAACTAAACCAAAGATGTTAATACAAAAAGAATAAAAGTTTTATAAACAATTCAAAATATCAATCAGAAGATGAACAAATCTCTCTATATGTTAAAGACATGCAACAGAAAAACAGAAAAAATCATAAATTCCGTGCGTGTGCTTGCACCTTCACAATAGTGTTAACAAAACTGTGAGGGAGAGAGAGAGGCCTGACAAGTAAAGCATTTCGTACAACATACTCTTGAACAAATATGTTAACTTAACACGGACTGGAACTACTCCTGTTCAAGGAGGGACGACTGAAAGAAAGTGAAGGACAGCACAGACATGGAATTCTCTATTATAACCGGGAAATTTCTTAGGAGGCCGCACTTGAAGGATTCTGACACAATCCACTCATCAAACGTATACATGCGGCCGCTCATAATACAAACATGTCTGAAAGCTTCGATAGATGACTTATTAAAAATAACTTGTATTCATCAACGAGAGAGAGAGAGAGAGAGAGAGAGAGAGAGAGAGAGAGAGAGAGAGAGAGAGAGAGAGAGAGAGAGAGAGACTAAATGATAATCATAAAAAACCTTCACACAATTTTATTAATAATTGTTATGGTTTCGGTATGTGAGGCTATGATAAATGAACAGGAGTGAAAACTTCGAATTAGAAGCATCTTCTGAACAAAAATCTAACCATTTGTGAGCCGGTTCCTCGAAGGCCGAGTTCACCATCTTTGCACTCCAATCCCGTAAAAATCCTTGTCCAGGCTTCTCTCTTTCTGTCTCGACCTGACAGAACGCGACGGAGCCATGAGCGCACCCCACGGGACAGACAGATCCCTGGGCGTGTTCTGTCGGCCTGAGAATTATTGGAGGGTTTTTCTATCTTTTTTTTTTCTTTTGCCGAGACGGTCGTTACATACTAATTTATCTCTCCCCTTGTCTCTTACTCTCTCTCTCTCTCCCTCTAAAGCTTTAAGCTCCAGCGATCGTTCCTTCATTCGTACCACCCATTTCTTGCTCCCACCTGCAAAAACATCCCCCGTGTGCATTCTCCCTTCCAACGATTTACCTTCGAAAACTTTTCTTCTCTTCGACTCCCATCTCAGCCCTCACACCCACCACCGACTACACACCAACCCCCTTCTAATACTATTAATAGAGGGCTTCGGCCCACCCATCTATAATCGACCCCTACCAATTCCGAAGACGAAGTACCACCAACACCCTTTTCCTTGGCCCGTCCTCGTTGGAAGGCTTCACTTGCAACAGCAACACACGGAAGGAGAGAGAGAGAGAGAGAGAGAGAGAGAGAGAGAGAGAGAACTTGAATTTTATACTTAAACAATTCTAATAAAAATAATCATCTATAATGATAGTTATCAATTAACAGCCACAGGCATTTCAGTACATCAAATACTGCGATAAGCTACCTACATTTAATATCAGTCCGAAAGTTTAGAGAAATTCTGCAACTGACTCTGTTGTTATTTTCATAGCATTACTGAAAATGAAAAAGACAAATGTGAAGAAATCGGCATGTGAAATAATCCTGCCCCTGGAAACGCATCTACTCATCACTCGCTAACGAAGACGACGTACAACTGATGGTGGTGATAAACGTGATGACGACGATGACCCGACGATAAGCAACGCAACCTGACGGGGTCAACCTGCCCAAGCCTTGACTGAGGGAGGCCGGAAGCCCACCGGGGTCAACAACTAGCTAGAGTAGCCCTGGGCCATTTTCCTAAACAAAGAAACTCTTGGCAAACGAACCGATCTCGCATAGGATGTGATCATGCCTCTTGGGGAGGAGGCTAAAAAATCTTCATGTCTATGAATTATGCTCTATAATCAGCTGATCAAGAGAGTTCACGACTCTCTCTCTCTCTCTCTCTCTCTCTCTCTCTCTCTCTCTCTCACTCTAAGAAAGATTACACCTCCTTCACAATCGTTCCAAACCATATTTCTTTGCGAAGCTTCTTTCCAGCTGCTTTCTGCTCTTCCTCCAACTGCTCCCAAATCCCAACGGCCCCAATTCCCTCTCTAACGTGAACGCTATTACATTTAACGACTTAAATTTGAAGTCAGCATTGCAGATGTACTACCAAAGTGTACTAAGACTCATGGACGCCATTACCCTAAGTAGTAAATAATGAGAGAGACGCCATGTGTCTCTGGAATCCTGAAGGTACCGGTACCCCTAAAAATATGTTGCACGGATTAAACAAAGAAGAAATCGTATAAAATCTAAAGAACTATTACCGATACGTTCTCACCGGTACAAATACATCATCTTCTGTAGATTAAAAACAAGAAGGATGTAAACGGTGCAGCTAAGAAATACGGAATTAAAAAACAGGAGCAAGT
>NC_089743.1:8650227-8665227 GCF_040412425.1 Macrobrachium rosenbergii | reverse complement strand
TAGATATATATAATTTATTTATAATTATTATTTCAAAACTTTATATCTTCATGTATTTCCATGTGCAAAATAACTAAATCAGTATTTAGAGGAAAAAACCGCGATTTTTGAAAGGAGAGTTTGTTACAGCAGCAATGAAGAACAACGTCCAACCACGTGTGTCCTAAAAGCTAAAGGGGAACTGTAATGTGTGATGTTAATCCCCGCATAAAATACAAAAGGTACAAGTGTGGAGTGGAGGACATCTCAAGCCCTCGACGGTTAAGTACCAGGAAAGCTTCGCTTCTGCCTTTTCTGAAAGCAGAAATCGGAGCGCGTCTTCTCCCCCCCTAACGGTGCCTTTCTTAGTCGGGGACTACAAACACCTGTTGGTCTGGGTGCACTCGCGGAACCGCCAATTTCCGGAAATTCCGGTTGAATTATTCATTAGTAACAGTAACGGCGATAACAAGAAAACTGATGGTATCTTTATTATTTCTGGTCTTGTAAAACCTAAACCTGATTTCATGAATATAATTTACCAGTTCACGTCACAAGCAAATTTACCTTTATAACAAATGCTAATGACGAAAATTGGCCGTGTTGCTATTTCTGAAGCCATTAACAAGAAAACAATGAAAGTCTTACAGTCAATGCCTACCAACATTAAGCAACAGTTGAAACGGTGTGCTGGTGCGTATAAAAATGCGGTATTAACACTGCCGTATATGAAAACAACTGATATCTGTGTTACTGTTATGGTCATCTTAATGACGAACAAAATATACATGAGTGAGCTTTCAAACAAAAAAAAATTCAATTACGCAGGCGTATGCACTGCTTCAGTGCAACGTCAGGGTCTCCACTAACGTCTGACGGACTCTGGGTCCTTGAAAAGCGTGAGCATTATACTCACTTCAATGATACTTTTTTTGCGTCGTGATAATGATATGGGGGAAGCATTCACAAGGTCCCCCTCAACCCAAGCTCAGCCCCGCCTATTATTATTTCACCCAACCTACTTGCGATTACAGAAGGCTGGCAGAGGAGGAAAAAGTCTGTCGGTGAACATATTAAAGAAGAAAAAAGTGCTGAAGAGATAATAACTAAATAATCATATATGCATATATATATATATATATATATATATATATATATATATATATAATATACATATATATATATATATATTATGTATACATATATACATATACATATATATAGCATACAGAACAACGCACGTAGTATGGGAGGAAAAAACCGGAAAACAAAAAAGGAAAACATGGGGTAATTTCTCCCTCCCCCTCTTGCGTAGGAGGCGCATTATTTTCCCACATTTAACGTTTTTGCCGACTTTTCTTTGTGTCGGAGGAGTGGCGGCCTTTTGGTGTTCTCTGGGGTGGTTCTTTCTCCTCGCCGCTTTTTCTAAATCTGGATTTTTCTTTGTGGAAAGAGAAGCCCGGTTCAATTACTTTACTTCTAAAAAGGGAAGCCTCATCGTACCCGTTTATCCAGGTACATGTTCGTGCGAGCTCATTCACGTTCATCTATATATATATATCTATATATATATATATATATATATATATATATATATATATATATATATATATATATATATATATATATATCGTATACTAGCTGACCAACCCGACGCTCCCCAGGAAAACTCTGAATGACAGTCGATCACTTACCTTAAAAAGGAAGTAACACATGGTGTGGTTTTGGTTAACATGTTTATGTAAAGCAATAAATTCTAGACAGAATTATTAATCACAGGAAAGAAAAGCATTTTCAATCATAGTACACATTCTTTACACAACAAAAGATTTCAAAGGGGATGCAGGAAAGTTTTTCTAAACATTGCCGCAATTCCAGTAGCGTTACTTGGCCCAACACTGATCGAGAAAGTGTACGAACCCGCTTTCCCAACACTCCCTGTTTCACACCAGTCCAAAATGAGGGCCACGTCCAAAATTTTGCCTAGATCTGTAAGCAGTTTACATACAAGTTTAGTTACATTCATATATATATATATATATATATATATATATATATATATATATATATATATATATATATATATATATACACACACTCACACACATATATAAGACTAGCTGACCATCAGCACTGCCCAAGAAAACTCTGAAGGACAGTCGATTATTTACTGTAAAAAGGAAGAAACAAGTGGTGTGGTTTTGATTAAACTGTTTTTTAAAGCAATGCATTCTAGACAGAATTATTAATCAGAGGAAAGAAACACATTTTCAATGATAGTACAAATATTTTAGATGACAAAAGAATTCAAAGGAGATGGCCGCAATTCCAGTTTCGTTGAGAAAGTGTATGAACCTACGTTCTCAACACTCCACGTTTCACACCAGTCCCGAATGTTATCCCATGGCTGGGTCTTTGCCGGGACCTGCAGTAAATAAGGTACCCTGGAGGGCGTGGGTACAGGTTTGAAAACCATGTGAAAACCTTCCTTGAGTCAAATACGGTTCATGAGCAAAATTTCGTCTAGGTTGGTCAAGTGGTTCAGATTTCTATACAGCACAAGTTTACATATATATAAGTTTACATATATACAACATTACATTCACACACATATATACATAAATATATGCACAGACACACACACACAAATATATGTACATATTATATAAATCCATTTTCCTCTATTGCTGCCAAGAGCAACTAGATTCGCTGAACAGCAGCACCAATAAATGTGCCTCTCTGTCGAACTTCTCAGTTCCAGAGGTCCTTTATTTTTCACATCGTTGGGCTGTGGAACAGTCTCCCTGAGGATATTGTGCAATTAGGTATATACCTATGAGGTCATTCAGCGCTGAAAGGAAAATTGAGAGTAAAAGGTTACAAAGGTTTAACAGGAGGAAAACCTCGCAGTTGCACTATGAAATATTCGTTAGGAGAGGATGGTTAGCAAGATGGAAGAAAGAGAATATGAATTAAGGGACTGTAAAAGATAAGAAAGGGGTTGCAGCTAGGGGCCGAAGAGACGCTGCAAAGAACCTTTAGTAACGCCTACAGTGCACACCGTTGCACTGACAGCACTAGCGCCGCCCCCCACCCCGCCAACAGGACAAATTGGAACCTCAAAATTTCAAACGAAGATGCAACACATCACTACCATAAAACAATTCTCCTTGTAACAATTTACTTACATTTTTTTCTATTTATTTAATAATTTGCTAATTTATCTTTTCTTTTCTAATAACTGAACCTTCTGTTACTTATTTCACATAACACCATATTCTCTGGAAGCTTGAATTCAAAGTCAATGGCCCCTGTGAGCTTGTTCCATAATAAATAGGGTTCATGTTCTTAATAATAATAATAATAATAATAATAATAATAATACACACACATATTCATGTGCGTGTGTGTGTGCAAAGTTAACAACAAGCCGTTTCATCTTACAAGAGGTTAGGATGACTTCAGAGAAAGGACTGAACAAATTCATCCCCAAACAGCTAAATTCCAGGATATCAAGGCCCTTCTGCCCAGTAACTTCATCTTCCTCCGCATCTATCCAGGACTTTCCAGATCTGATCTGCTTTCCCCCAACATTCGAATTCTGCATTTCATTCAGTACCCTTTCGTCCTTCATTCTCTCCACAGATCCAGTTTCAAAACATTCTAATCGATTTTTTCACCTACGCAAAACGTAAAATTTCTCTGTACCCGTAAATTTCTCTATTTAATTATTCTTATTCCTCTTCCACTACGCATAAAACCTCATCTCGAGAGCTTCATCCTTTTTCCTTTTGTTTGCATTCAACGTCTACAATTTCCTTCACACGTTCCAATATTGGCTTCCTTAAACATTCCCGATCTCTCAAAGCTTTTGCCTAACATCGTCCGACAGTCTCTATTTTGCAAATCTACTCTTATCTCTCATCATACTCTCTTTACCTGCATACTCATCCCAAATACCTGGAGAAAGCAACTGCTTCCGTTCTTCTTCCAGCATCAACACACAATATTCTTTCTTTGTCGTTTTTTTTTTTAGCTTCATAACCTTAATTTTGCTCATATTCACTTTCATCTTCGCCCCTTAAAAGACTTTAGGGGCCTTTTAATAGCCTCTCAGGCTTCCCCTCATTATCTTCAATCATTAATGTATCACCTGCAAACATCAGGAAATCCAGACTACATTCAGGAACACTTTTCTTCCGCAACTTTACATCGAAATCTACCGTTCTTGCTCGGAATTCTTGTACCACTACACCGATAAAGACAGCAAATAACTATGACATGATACTCCGGTCTGCGACCGAATATTGTACCAAATCAGTCGATTTCCCGTCTAAATATTGCGACCTCGCGTTCGTCATAAAAGATTTTATCACTTATAAACAATTAACTCCTGCACCATACGTCCTCAACATGAATAAGCGACCTTCTTTAAAAATCGACTGTGACAGTCGACCTGATCTGTAAGCACCAAAGTGAAAAATGACATGGCTGAGAACCGTTATGTTAAAATCTTATCGAGTGCGCCCTTGACAGATGATGAGTTTGTTAAAAATTGTAATTACATACGTTATGTACATAAAATTATATATTATATATACGTATATATAATGAGTATATATACATACATACATATATATATAAATATATATATATATATATATATAATATTATATATATGCATATATAATGTGTATATATACATATATAATGTGTATATATACATACATATATATATATATATATATATATATATATATATATATATATATATATATATATATATATATATATATTTATAGTGTGTGTGTTTGTGTACGTATCAAAAATAGTTCTTACATGGTGTTATGAAGGTTTTTCAAAAAATATAAGTCTCTCTCTCTCTAACCTTAAAACAAAACCATGACGTGGGTACACCTACGCAAGACCCATCTTCATCCACCCACTCGGTCATCCAGTTACACGGTACCGTACCCAACAAAAAAGCCTCTAAACCAGGTCCACCTGCTCGTCACCCATAAGTACGTCAGATATCTTACTATGACGGGTGACGAGAGAGAGAGAGAGAGAGACTCATATCTATACAGGCAAAAGCCTTAGATCCATATATGCTATGTACTTGAACCTTTATGAACGTTACAAGCTTCGGCAAGCCCATCGACAAACAGGCATAAATTTCTAAGCGTGCAGTTAGACCCTTTTCCAATGCTAATGTATCCGGCTCTCTCGCTCTGTATGTGTGTGTGTGTGTGTGTACGTAAAAATGTTCCTATGAATTCTTCATTCTTTATCATTCCGAAAATAACTTAGGTTTCCATCTCTCTCTCTCTCTCTCTCTCTCTAGAGTCCCCCTACCCTTTCCTCCTCTCAAATGACATTAATACAGCATAAGCCCTCCTAGGACACACATCTACACACTCTATTCCCTTCCCAACCCCTTTCATCGTTTTTGCAAAGCTCGTGGATCTGCGAACAACTTGCTAAGGCAACAGTCGTCAGCTCAGAATACTGACTGCCTTTTGTTCTCATGTACAACTTATGTTTATGCATAAATATGTGCATACATTATATACAGTGTATAAATATACAGTATGTATATATATATATATATATAATGTCTATATTTTTATATATCAACAACCCTTCCATAACCCCACTGCCGTGCATGCAAGCACTGAAATCCACATCACGCAACACAGGCGACACAAGAAATAAGGACAAGCAGGCACGGGCAAACAAATAAAACACACATTCCTCATATGAAATCAATCAATCAGGTCAAATTTGTAATTACGCTACCATTTATTAAGTTAAAGATAATGACCAAATACGACCAGGCTGCTCACTACACAAACAGAAGGGAGGACAACCAAACAAAGCGAAGATAGCAGAAGTATTCTCATGTAGACTGTTTCTCAAAATCCTAAATACCGCTCTCCCTAAGTCTGAGGCATAATGAATTCGATGTACAGAGCGATATTCCCTCTGTCTACACTTAATACTACTGATCCGGAGAGCTTCTCCTAGGAAGAAAAAGATGAATGAAAATAAAAAAGAAGAAAAGGTGGGTGGGCGGCAGCAAGGAAGGCATAGAGATGCAACACCTGGGAATGAAAGGTGGTGTATAAACTGGGAATGAAAGGTGGTGTATAAACTGGGAATGAAAGGTGGTGTATAAACTGGGAATGAAAGGTGGTGTATAAACTGGGAATGAAAGGTGGTGTATAAACTGGGAATGAAAGGTGGTGTATAAACTGGAAATGGAAGGAATCACAATTGACTCGGAAATATTTTTAGGAAAAGCTTTTTCTTCTATGAATGATTATAATCGCCTCACTATCAAAATTCTTTTTGACTATCATTACTGATAAAATTTTAGGAAGACGACTTCACAATCTATTCATTTGAGGTTGACCGCTTTTCCCCATTGAGCTCTTTTATCACGGACAGGTGTCACTTTCCCCGGAGGAATGTTTAGTAAACCAGAAGCTTTTTCGTCTTGTCTGCAACGAAGTGTGCATACTTTACAAATTAATACTGATAATATAAAAATAATAATACTCAAGTGGGGATAACTATGCTGTACTTTTAACCGGATTTAGGCTCCTCGCGTTGCCCATGCAGACAAAAAATCCATTATGATGATCAACCCCAACGGGAAAGGTGCCAAGTGCACAAAATTCTCATAGAATTTCCCATGCTATCATAGTTGCAAGGCAGCAATAATTTATTTATTAATAATAATGCACTCTGAATTTTATTTTAGACAACAGGATCAATTATTGCTTGCTTTCTATATAAAAGATGTTTCGATAAAAATATTACCTAACTCTATGTATATATACAGCAGCATCCCGATTGATAAACTATTAGATTAAATCTCAGTCAATATGATCATATACACACACACATATATGTGTATATATATATATACATATATGTATGTATATATATATATATATATATATATATATATATATATATATATACATATGTGTATATATACATACACATACATACACACACATACATATATATATATATATATATATATATATATATATATATATATATATATATATATATATACACATTTGTGTACACACATACATACACACAAATATATATATATATATATATATATATATATATATATATATATATATATATATATATATATATATATATATATATATATATGTGTGTGTGCAAATATACATGCAAAAATATACACATATATTTGTTCATTTTCGAAATCGAACGTACCCAACCACATATTCAAAAGGTTACTAAACATTCCCGCCAGGTGTTATGCCCTGAGGTTATGGCAACCGTGGCTGCCCTTGCCGTTCTTGTTTTTCGTCATCTTTGTTAGCCTTATCGATGCAACATACATACAACAATAAAAAGACGTCAAAATACGCAAAATTCAGAAAATATTTCTGCTACGAATATCAGAATTTCAGTGAACGGAAAAGGAGATGAAGACTCCAATATCTTTTAGTTTTACTGTTTTCCCACCAAGATTTTAAACCGTGTCACAAAGACGGGAGCACAGCACCGTCCTTCCGAGTCTATCTTTCTTCTACTATACTCTCTCTCTCTCTCATGACTCACCATCAACATCATCCTTCACCAAAACCTTAAACTACTGAGAACTTTTTCTTAGGACCTCTATTTAACCCGTTACCTCATTTGACTGACAAGTGACAGAAGTGACTACCTAACACAAACACAACACGAACGGCAGGAACAGGTTGGGGACGGGGAAGAGAGAGAGAGAGAGAGAGAGAGAGAGAGAGAGAGAGAGAGAGAGAGAGAGAGAGAGAGAGAGAGAGAGAGAGCCAGCCGAGGGGAGGGATAGTGATCTTCAGCTGGCCACTGTTTGGTGACAGATAGGCGGACTGTGTCGGATTTCCCCTCGGTTTTGTACCTGCCATTATCATTGGTTACCATTTTCCTCCCCGTCCAGGTCCCCGCCCACCCAACACGTTTCTCTTACTAGTTATTCCATTTAGGAATCTACTGCACAATTCGTTAAGGAAAAATATCTGTCTATTTCGCCACTGTTACGACAGAGCCAATAACTTCAGCAATAATAACCAAAAATCGGTTGCTATCATTACTAGTAATACTGCAGTAGTACTAGTAGTGGTCCAGGCAAGACAAACGAAAAGTTAAGCTTTTCTCTTAAATATTAAAACACTTTCTTTACAATTTTCACAGTCTGTATTGCTTTTCTGTGCAGCCCACAATCTAAGAAAACTCTCTGTCATACACACACACACACACACACACATATATATATATATATATATATATATATATATATATATATATATATATATATATATATATAAATAAACAATACCATAAAATAGGAAAGCTATAGAAAGCTGCGTATTTCATTGTAAAAATATATTTATATATATATATATATATATATAGGACCTCATTCAATAGTTTTTATTCAAAAAGTTACTTTTTGAATAAAAACTCCGTTAGATATATCCAGTTTGAATAGGTCCTTTTAGTATATATGCACAGAACAATTATGTATGTGATAGTTAATATATATATATATATATATATATATATATATATATTATGGTAAAATAGTAAAGCTACAAAAAGCTGTGTCTTTAATGAGAACATGTGTTCCAATTTAACAAGGAAAAGACCAATTAAGAAACAACAGTAAACGCTTCTTTGGCATTTGACTAGCAGTAACGAGCGAGAATTTTTCGGGAACGAGGTAATAAAGAATAAAATCTTAAATAATCACTTGAATCGTGCGTCCGTACACAATACTGAATTTCGTTACCAACAACAATATCCTTATGCCACTCTCCTCAAAATAATTAGAGTAATGCTACATATTATGGAGAGAGAGAGAGAGAGAGAGAGAGAGAGAGAGAGAGAGAGAGAGAGAGAGAGAGAGAGAGAGAGAGAGAGAGAGAACACCTTTCATGAATGCCATTTGCAGTTCTTTGTCAGGAAAAACAATCCTCGACCAGATATGAATCGCAGTAACAGTATGGCCTTAGGCTGCTTGCTGCCTTTCGCTCCCACCTGTGTGTGCCATGCTTTCTCACGCACCAGTACCACGCATACACACAAACACACACACGCTATCATTGCTCCTCCTCCTCCTCCTATCACCCTGTTTCTTTTTATTTTTACTGGTTCAAGCCCTCTTTCAAGTTTAGACTTCAACGGATTTCCCCGTTTCTTCCGACTAACATCTGTTCTCGTTGCTTCAAATCCTCCTTCAGATAGTATCAATTCAGTTCCTCCTCCGACTTCATTTTTACTGGATCCACTGTCTTATAACCAATACAAATCCTTTCCTTTTTCCTCATTTCTGAACTTCAAGGACCTTAGAATGACCGCTGAGGATAACATCGTCACTTTTTTCTCTGGAATACTACTAGTGGTTGAGATAAGGTCAAAACCGAAATGAAAAATGTTGATTAAAAGTCCATTTCTAACACAAACCCATCCAAAATTTTCATTCACCGTTACTTTTCTCTGTCTTATCCTAGTCATGCTTCACCACTTCTTCATTCGAGACTATAAAAGGGATCAAAACTACAGTAAAAAGGATGACAGAGACTTGGCCAGATGAACATATGCAGATTAGACAGCTGCAAATATTTTAATGAATACAATACCGAACGTGATTGTGACTGTCCTGTATCTTTCCTGGACCGAAACCCTATTGAGCGCAAGGATTATTGTTGGCATCATCAATAACTATGAAGAAAATATTCTAGATTGGCCGTTGCTTGCACTTACTATAAAAAAATATAATGGTTTAGATGGGTTCAGATCTATCTGGCGTCACTACTGAGTTTTCACCTAGCTGACTGACTGACTGTCTACGCTATACAGCTCGGTTCAGCAGCGCCTTGTAAGACCACACGGTGTGCCGCTTAAATCTCAAATAAAAACAAATTAGTCAAAAAATAAACAGGTTGGCATAGTTTATTTTTTCGTTACGAAAGGGAGGAGAAAAATAATGAATCAAAGTAAATTCCAATACTCTTCTCACATTACTACTATTCCTTCAATCAAAGTTGTTAATTACTCTACTGCGTCTATACAATCATAATACAGAAATTGGAAAATCTATTCACTAAGAAAAACTTAAAAATAAACAATGAAGAAAAAGAAGCGCAAACTCCACATCGCGCCACTGTACACTACCCAAGGGCCGGCAAGGCGGGGGACGGGGCGGAGGGGGGAGAGGGAGGGATGGACGGAGGGAGGGGAGGGGATTTCCTTCGTGCAGTGACGTCGATCTCAAGCGGCGGAGACTTCAATTGGCCTGAAGAACGTTTTTTGAAATTTTGCAAAACGTTTTCTTATTGCGTCTGCAGTGAAGTTTTTTCTCTTATTCTTTTCGTCTGTATCGATACACTTGTTGGCTGTTAGAAAGACAGTTTGGTTATATGCACATTTAATCAACCTTCGGTTTTGCCTAATCTTGTTCTTACCACATGTCTTAGAAAAGTTTTTCCTGCCTTTATCATCTTCAAAGTGATCATTCCATTCAAAAATTTCAATACTGCTTCCGATGACACTAGCGTAAAGCGGCACTTTACTTGAAGGCGACATTTTTGTTTCACATATATGTATATACATATACAGTATATACACATTATATATATATATATATATATATATATATATATATATATATATATATATATATATATATATATAATATATATATATCTCTCACAGAATACTTTCTTCATTCATGGTTAAATACGCACCACCTACCATTCCTGTTTTATTTAAATAATTTAAATCACAAATTCTTTAACCAGAACGACAGGTTAAAATCTATCACACCAGTAAAACATTTAATCTTAGAAATCTGTTCTAATGCACTATTTACTTTTGCTCTGAACTACGATCAAGAAAAATCAGCCGACATCACAGATTCATAAGGATCTGGTGTGTAATAATTTCAATACCCAACTGTCATATGCAAATGAAATATACTGTATAATAAAACAAATTAATAACATTAAATGCCAACATGATTGCGATAGAATATAGCCAGATACTGAAATCGGACATTTTGAGTGTGTCACCCCTCCCCACCCCTAACGCCCAACAGGAGGAACTCAACTCAAGTGACGTCACACGTTTGTACCCATAGACACAATAACAAGTCGTCTTTTATGAATGTAAGCCTCTGCCAAATTAAATACTGTATAATAATAATAATAATAATAATAATAATAATAATAATAATAATAATAATAATAATAATAAAATGTGAATATGAATGCTCATAATTTTGTCTTTAATGCATGGTATGTATGAAATACCCGTCTAGAGAAATGTTCCATGGGAAACACATTTTTACAACAATACAGCTTCTACTAATTATCAATATATCATTATAATACATAAAATCGATATATCCACCAGAATTATTCTGGATATCATTCTACATTTCGTTCTTCATGACACTGCTTGAAGTAATAATAATAATAATAATAATAATAATAATAATAATAATAATAATAATAATACCATATGAAAAATAACAATTTCGATACTACTTATCAGAGAGATTCACATGTATGTTTATTTTGATATTTCCAAACACCTAGTGTTCATGTATTTTCAATTGAATAGCAGATAACAAGTGCTCTGGTTTACTTCTGTCAGAATGATGACAAACCGGAGAAAATAAATGAATAGGTTTCAAAATTACATTAATACACTTGTCATGCAAATACACAAATGCAATCGTATATGCACACATTTCCACACACATGCCACCAGAGAATTCTAGCTGATGCAAACACATTCCTGCTCCTGCTAACGAAAAGCTTCAAGAGAAGACGCAAGCGCCAAACAACTTACCGTAAAAAAGAAGATAAAAAAGAAGATAAAAAATACAAACACTCTACACTACAGCCACAAAACCAACAAATCTGTGAAGTAACAGTTTCTCAGAACCTTTTCTAAACCTCCGATAGCAAAGATCGGTGCCACATACATAAATAAACAAACACACTATCATGTGAGAATAATCGCAATAAATTACGACGTAAATACGTCAAAGAAATGACAACGCACTGGATATTTAAATCTTATTTACAAGCATGTTCGCACACATATCAGCATGGTCATCTACCTAAGACGTCTACAAATTGACAGAGAGAGAGAGAGAGAGAGAGAGAGAGAGAGAGAGAGAGAGAGAGAGAGAGAGAGATATTCCTTGACAAAGTCCCAAAATCAGCAGGTGACATCTTTCCGGGAGACAAATGGAATCCCTTCCTTCTTGTCGGAGCAATGGTGGGTTGCCCTACTTATCAGTAAAGCGAATTAGCCAGTCGCATTATATATTTACGCGTTTCCTTACGAGCAAATGAACACCTGAAGAGGTTATCGGAGAGGGGGTTGAGAGAATAAGGGAGGGAGAGGTGTCTGGCAGGTCACAGAATAACCCATGCAACAGCCAACAGAAAACGAGGTCGCTGGCCTGGTTGGTGACGGTGATGTCCCCCAGGTGATTTCAACTCGCGGCGTTCCTTGGTACCTTAATTGCCTTACCTGTTATTGACTTGCTCTTTGGACTCACCCGAAGGAAGGGGGGAAAGGGGGGAGAGAGAGAGAGTCGTGGAACTAGTGCGGGCGAAATACTGAATAAAAGGCCTTTCTAATGAGTCGCTATTAAACAACATGAATACCACTGTCAGAACGACAGGTTTCGTGAATTTAGGATAAACCAGAAAATGGCTGGTAAACAACATGAGCTTAAGATAAGAATATACATGAGTTATAAAAAATATAGAGAAACATCGCCAATTAGGCAAGAAGACTCAACGGCTGCAGCTAGACGGAAATCTTCCTAAAACAAATGAACAGCAATAAAAAAATATAACATTCTGTCAATTTAAAAAGGCAATCTTTAACTCGTACACACATACTCAAGCTCAGCAACATACAGGCTGCTTGTTGTTGTTTAAGATTTAGCTGGCCTTGTGCCAGCACGGGCTCTTGCTCCTAGAGCAGCCCGTAAAAAACAGGCGACTGCAGTTAAACGTAATCTTAAAAACACACACACACACATATATATATATATATATATATATATATATATATATATATATATATATATATATATATATTACATCCATTTAGCCTTCTTGCCTAATTGGCGATGTTTCACTACATTTTACTTACATACTGTATGTATGTATATGTATATATATATATACACACAAACAAACATCTCTTAAAACTTGCAAAGGACAACCTTTTAAAGACTACAAGAAATTTTTAAGTAAATAGGTTGTATTTAGAGAGAGAGAGAGAGAGAGAGAGAGAGAGAGAGAGAGAGAGAGAGAGAGAGAGAGAGAGAGAGAGAGAGAGAGGGGGACCCTTTACATTACATTACAGAGCTACACTCCAAAACACTTAAAAAAATAACCTCACAATACAACAAAATTTGCGACAAAGCATTTCTCGTACTAAGAATTGCTTAGCGTGTCAGAAAAATACTGTCTCTTAAGAAAAATGAACTTTCCTCAAAATAGGGTGCGGGTCATAAATACATGAAATGTTACAGCTTTCATGAAAAAAAAATTGTGAAATTGTCACCAGTAAGATCAAAAATAACATAAAAGTGTTGATGAAAGTCACAAGGACAGAAACAGTGCCCCAGTCACGAACTGGTATATGTAACTGAGAAGAACTTTTACCAGATAACTAAATAACTTGCTGCTTGAATCATAAGATTAACACCGGCACAAATATACACATAACTTAGTAAAAATATGACGAAACAGCAATAAAAGCCGAGTTTTCTGTCACCCATTAATGTAAACCTTGCAACAGATAATGAGATGAAAAATGCAAAGTTACTCAACACAGACCAAAGCAGTTACCAACATCAATTAATACATGCAAATACATACATACATACACACACACACACACACACACATTATATATATATATATATATATATATATATATATATATATATATATATATATATATATATATATATATATATATATATATATATATATATATATATATATATATATATATACTAACTTGATTTGTAATCATATACACTTTGCACGGCAATATTGAAACCAAATGTTTTACATGCATACATAAATTACTTTAGGATGCACGCGCTCACAGACACATATTCATGCATACATACATATACATTTATATGTTTGTATGTATGTTTTTTTTATTTATTTTACCAGTTCTTATTTTACCAGACAGGCATGTAATTAAAATAACACAAGACCCTCTTAACTTTTCAATTTCTTTACTTTCACAGATCCAAGGAAGTTTCATATGAAGAAATTCTGACGACTGGGCGAGATTCAAACTCGTTCTGATATTCCAGATGCTAGTTCTGGCGTCAGAATCTCTTCATGTGATTCTTCTTTGGATATGAGGCTTCTTGTTACTAGCGTATCCAAAATGTGAAGAAATCGAAAAGGTAATGGGACAGTGTGTGTGTGTCTATAAATAATGTCTCATAAGAAAAAAATATATAGATATTGTCTCAAGATATATATATATATATAAATATATATATATATATATATATATATATATATATATATATATATATATATACATATACATACGCACACACAATACATATATGTGAATTTTTGTCATTTGTACACGCTTAACTTTTTGTGTTCACAAATACTGAACTACAAATATCGTTTAATATCCAATTCACTATACCTTGGAGATAACTTACTGCCAAGGGGAATTATAACTGATAACTGCGGGATTCGAACCGCTTCCCGGTTTCTAAACTACTGTAGGGAAGCGGTTCGAATCCAGGCGATGGTGAAACGCTTGACCAATCACAACTCCCTTTCGGTGTAAGTTATCCCGAGGTGGAGCTCTACATATAATTGACCATGAACATGAATCATCTGTAGATTACCAGCACATCTCTTCTGGAAATGAAAGGCTCAAAGAAAAGTACATAGTCACGGTAAT
>NC_089743.1:8622727-8645227 GCF_040412425.1 Macrobrachium rosenbergii | reverse complement strand
GAATGACGCCCAACACAAGGGAGAGAGAGAAAGAGAGACACACACAGAAAGAAAGAGAGAGAAAGAGGGAAAAAAAGAGGGACACTGTACAAACCCCAAAAAGGAAGAACAAGAAGAAGGCGAAGAAGGTGAAGGTGGTGGCGATGGGGGTGGGGGTGGGGAGGGGGAGGGGGAGACTGGGAGAGCCTATTTATACCACCCCATGTTTTTATGGTCACTTTGCAAACAACACCTATGACTGCTACCCACACCTACTCCTCCTCTTCTCTTTCTTCTTCTTCTTCTTCCTCCTCCTCCTCCTTCATTTATCTCCTCATCCTCCTCTTCAGCCTCTTCCCCAACCACCCAAACCGACCCCACCCATGGGACGCCCCTCGGGTCCATTCCCCACAACCCTTCGCAAGGCATGGAACTAACATGCCCCACCCTCCCTCCCAACTATTTCTTTTTTCCGCATCTTCTTCCGCTTCTTCCTTCAACATCTTTCGGTCATTCCCGAAAAAGCCTATTTCCTTCAAAAATGGTTTTTATGACTCCCTCTTTGCAATACATCCTCAGCAACCACAACCACCAAAGGAAACCTTCCCTATTGCCTTTCTCCTCTCTCTCTCTCTCTCTCTTTCTATCTCTCCCCTTTCACTCTCTCTCTTTATCCCTCTTATTCTCTCCATCTCCCTTTCTCTCTTTTTCATCCGCTCCACTTATCTAGAGCTCTCAGAGCTTCTCTCTCTCTCTCTCTCCTTCTCTCTATTACTTCTCCTTTACTCTCGCTTATATATATATATATATATATATATATATATATATATATATATATATATATATATATATATATATATATATATATATACATGCTCTCCCACTACATAAGTAAATACATGTATCATGCATAATTTTCCATCAGCTGACACCAAATTGACCCACCTCACTGCCGCCCACGACCAAGACGTACCCAAACACACACACACACACACACACACACACACATATATACATATATATACATACACACACATATATATATATATATATATATATATATATATATATATATATATATATATATATATATATATATATATATATATATTACAGAGGAAGGGGAAAACCGAGGCTCATGGGAGTTGCTTTGGCAAGGTGTTATGTACGTGCCAGGTGGGTTGGAGGTGGAGAGATGGGTGGGTATGTTTGGGTTTGGCTTGGTCGTGGGCGGCAGTGAGGTGGGGCATTTTGGTGTCAGCTGATGGAAAATTATGTGCGGTACATGTATTTACTTATGTAGTGGGCATGCACATGTCTATGTATATATACATATATATATGTATATATACTGTATATGCATATATATGTATATACACATGTATATACATATATATATATGTATATATGTATATACATGTATATATACATATATATATATGTATATATACTTATATTTTAATATACATATATATTTATAAACATATATGTATATATACATATATTTATATATGTACGTACATATATGCATATGTATATATATGTATATATGCATACATATGTATATGTATACATATGTATATATATACTGTATGTATATATACATTATATGTATATGTGTACATATATATATGTATATATATGTTTTTGTGCAATGCTTATATATTTTCTATTGTGTTAGTCATATATTGACTATAATAACTAATAGTGTTTATGAGAGATGCTAAATGTCAGATTTTACAAGGATTGGCTGATAAGCTAAGATGCCTCTTCCTATAGGCTTGTGTGTTCAGGTGGACAGGAAATGCTGTTTGCAAGAGAGACCCCTAAAGGCACTTATGTTGTCAGTTAAAGTTAGATGGGATGACAGGTTTGATAACATTAGCCAGTTTTAAAAGTTTATTGTTTACACTGTCAATCATTCAGATAAGAGGCAGGCCTGTGTAGTTCTCTGAGGCAGAGAATAATTTCCCTATCTTTTTTCCCCTCTTCAGGGGAAGAAACTGTTTTTTCCTTTCTTTCCCAGGGAAGAAACTCAGTTTATTCCTATTTTTTCCAGGGTGACCACTTTATACAAACACCTAACTGTCAACCCAGGTTTAACCTCAGGAGAATTTTGGTATTGCCAGTTAGTTCAGATAGAGATTTGGTAAAGACAGGGTGGTCTCTCTTTCTCTCTCTCCCTCATCCCCTCTTCATGTAGAAGAGTGTTAGATTGTGATCACTCTCCCAAACATATAAGTTTTGGAAATTGTTAATAATATTTAATGCTCCCTTGGTAGAATCTGATATATGAGAATCTGATATAAGAGGGAGTTATGATGTAACAGGCCTTAGGTAAAAGTGTATATTACTATAGTAAAGGAAAAGGAGTTGTGTAATGGTGTGCACAAATCTGTAAAAGGTAAAGTGATATTTACTTGTTTTTTACCGTGGTAAAAAAGTGGGTGTAATCACTTAAAAAGGTGGATGTAATCTTTTAAAAAGGTGGATTTAATCTTTTAAAAATGTGTATGTAATCTTTAAACAGATTTTGCTGTAGTGAAATTATTGTTGGTAAAATATTTGTACATTTTTATATGTTCTTGTTTTTTTCATTTCTTTTGTGCGTTCCTGTGTTTACAGTTTCATAGTGTTACACAAACTTTTGTGTTGGTGATTTAACATTGATTTAGCTAGCACTTTATATATGTTGATACTTTAACATTGCATACTTGTTTTGATGTTCATTTGTTAAGAATTCTTGTTAAAATTTGGAGTAATCTTAATAGTTTGAATTTGCTTAATGTAATTTCTTGATAAATTAAAGTTTAGTGAATTAATCTTGTTTAAGAATTAACCAAATCTTGAGTTGCTTTCACGTAATAGTAAATTTTTTCAGATTGTGAATTTTAATTATAACTTTTGAAGTTAGAAAAAAAATTTTGTATTTAAAGTTTTAAAAGCAGTGTTTCATTTTTTTGACCACCAGTGAATAGGGTTATTTGGTATGCACAAGGTAAGTGATAGACATGTTTTGTTCTCTTCTCCTATATAAAGGTGAATGAAGACCAGGGGAAACAATTATAGTTGTTTGATGGAGTGATGCCCTTTCTCCTCTAGTATATTTATTGCTTAACAGTTATTACCTCACTCATAACTTGATAAACTTAGATTGAATTTTCAAGTGATAAGCAAGTCTTAAGGGATCACTGTTACCTTTAAGAGTGTTCAGTCATAGTATTATTGTTAAGAGGTCTCAGGTTTCTGGCCGAAGTTAGGTAAATTTTTGGATTTAATAGTTGTGTAATAACCAGGTACTTGATCACTTCATGACAATATGTATATATATGTATTTACTTATACATATATGTATATATATATAGATATATATGTATATGTATATATATGGATATATATGTAATGTAAATATATGTATGTATATAAATGTATATGTATATATGTATACATATGTACAGTATATGTATATATATATTATATATATATATATATATATATATATATATATATATATATATATATCAATATATACATATATATATATATATATATATATATATATATATATATATATATATATATATATATATATTTATATATAATTTCAAAATGCACTTCCCTTCAATATTAACACCCTTACCCTCGATATGAACAATATAATACATCAGTACATACAAACATATCCATACGATTTCATGGCACTGCGCACAGCTTTATGAAATTGATTCACTTTCAGATTTTAGAAGAAATTTCGTCCGCCATTTTTTTTTTACAATGTTCCGAATCAAATGACCAACAGACACCTTTCATTTTCATTTCGTCTAATTTTCTCTACAATAGAAAGAAAGTTGATTGATAAATTTATATAACAGGCCTACCCTTCCCATGAGAGAGAGAGAGAGAGAGAGAGAGAGAGAGAGAGAGAGAGAGAGAGAGAGAGAGAGAGAGAAATTGATTGCTTTATAAAATATGTTGTGAGAAGGAAACTATTTTCAGCGTTGAATGCCAAAAGGAGTCCCATGTCAGTAATAATAATAATAATAATAATAATAATAATAATAATAATAATAATAATAATAATAATAATCCGAAAACGGACTTTATCAGTAGGATTCAATTTTCTAAGTCTGAGTCTACGCTTTCTTCACTCTATATGAATCATTGCTACCTGAAGTAAGGAAGACTTTCTCGAGCGCGACGGGGCCAAAAAGCGAACGTTATTAACATCATGTAAACCTCCAGAGGGGCGGAGAAAAAGACCTCGCGTTCGGCAAAAATTGGATGCTGCAATCTTAATTATCTATGGGAACAGCATTCAAAATAACGATATAAAAAACTAAGTTTCAAAAAGGCATGAAGCGTTGAGGATAAAAAAAAAGTGGAAAATAAATAAATACCAGAAATTCCCAACGGGAAAAAAAGAATGAAAAACCGCAAAAGACATTCAAGAGGGCAAAAACAAAGGCTCCACCTCACTTTAGTAGCAGCGAACAGATCATCCCACCCTTTTTCGCCAACGCAACAATGACGGATAATTTTTGCAGACGAAGCCTCCACCTGTCTGCTTTGATGAGGAGACGCACGGCGTGCGAGACAGATGCGATATACGCGACATATGCCATAAGATGGAACGATAGCGTTGCGCAGGCACCGTGAAGCAAATAACAATTGCCTGCGAATTATTTCACGCATCGGCCGAATCTAAAGCCAAATACAAAATACTAAACAGTAAGAGGTAGTCCTTCCCTAATTATACATACATTCTGTGTTTATTGGTTCTCACCGTGATCACGTGTGTCACTCAAAGTTTTTCAACATGAAGATTCACTCTGTAAAGAAACAAAACTTTTAAATGCCGCACGAACGCCATCCGCTTCTTCATGTACAATTCACGAATGTCTCGAACAATCTCATTTTTTCTTTATGTTTGGAAATAACGGATGCACTCAAGGGTCAGGTTCACTAACGATTCCTGTCTACTTTGGTTCTTGGTTACCTCAATGATCTCAAACTTTCGCTGCGTCAATGTCCGTGCCACGACCTCCCACTTTCTTCTGAGTATCACCTTTTAGCAAGTCACTTACTGATCGATTAATTATCCATGAAATTTAAGCTCGTTTTATCTTCCTACTGTTTTTATGTTATATATATATATATATATATATATATATATATATATATATATATATATATATATATATATATATATATATATATAGAGAGAGAGAGAGAGAGAGAGAGAGAGAGAGAGAGAGAGAGAGAGAGAGAGAGAGAGAGAGAGAGAGAGAGAGAGAGCACTGGCTTTGATCGTACTTGACTATGTTCAAGATATCTGTAGTTGTTTTTAACGATGAACAAATTGCGTAAAAAGACGCATATTCTCCTTCGGAAGTAACCTCCCAAGCTTCGCCCTACAATGGAAGGCACAGAATTAGCCAGCAGACTTATTATTATTACAGCATGGGGATGCGCTGCGAAGTTTATATTTCCCATTTGAGCCCAGACCAGTCTCCTTGATTTTATTCTTCCTTAACAATGAAATTCATTTCGAAATTACCTCCTCTGTCTTTCTGATCCTTTTCCCCCTTCGTCCTGACCCTTGCCAGTGACTTCGTACTTGTCTAAGAATCAGTCGGCACCTCACAGGCATCCCTAGAGAAGAGGTAGTCAAGCATGAAATTCATCTTCCAGTGCTTTCGTGGTGCTCTAGCAGGCCACTTTGCCTCTTTAACCTGCTGCAAGAGTCATCTTACTTTATTGTTGCTACTGTAATCCTTCATTCTAAATTGTGTCTTTTAATGGAAAGCAGAAGGCAGCGGCAGGAATCCTTCTCACTTCCTTTTCTCCGATATCCTTCTTACTATTCGGAGCTTAAACGTCCCTAAACTCATAGTTCATCCGATATCTTCGATTTCCTTTCGTTATTCTGCTAATAAAAATGACTCACAAATATTTCAAAAAGCCAAATGCTTTATATACAACTGGGTACATGGCATCGCTTGCGGGTCGCCATAACGAAATCGAGCCGATGAAACCACTCGAAAGTTTGACTCACGATGTATGACGGCTGACTTCAAGAATCGCTTATGTTATGGAAAGGGTTACCAAATCTGTCTGGAAGTGCAATTACATTATGTTTGATTTTATCAGGTCATTTCTAAATAAGCATCCATGAACGGGACAATGCCAAAACATACCTATAGCAACGGGGATATCTGACAGTACAAGGCTACCATAAAATGTATTGGAACAAAAACTATCTTCACTGAATACAAAACCACGCTCAACGGAAGCACGTGCGCTATTCAGCACACTGGAAGCTCACAGCTTGAACCGATAAGCCTATTCAGTGATTCTCAGAAAGGAATCGGAGGCTTATTCAACCGCAGTAAAGCACCTGCTCGCCGACTTAGGTTTACTCCTGTTCATTGTTAGTGATATAACGATGAGCTTATGAGGACAAGGTCCAAATTTTGCTATTAAAAAAAAATGTATTATAAAAAAAAATGATGATGATGGTAAATCCGTCACGGTCCTCATCACAAAATACAGGGATTGCAAGAACAGCACATCTTCCATAATAATGTTTCATCCACATAATGTTTTATTTTATATTTACTTCTTTTGTCAAGCAAAAACAGCTATCTGGTAATAAGATTAATGCCACCAATTAGCATTCGACGTCTACAGTTTCCGATATTATAGACATGACAGGACTCTATGGAATTCCACAAACCGTGAGAGAGAGAGAGAGAGAGAGAGAGAGAGAGAGAGAGAGAGAGAGAGAGAGAGAGAGAGAGAGAGAGAGAGAATTATCGCGCTGCTATTAATACAGGTTAAGTTCTCGTAGCGTTGCCCTTAAGGCTATGGAAGTGAAAGGATGTTTCTTAAATACCGAAAGCAGTTGTTGTTCCATCGGGTGAGAACACGAATCAAATCTGGTTAATTCAAATCCAGTTCACTGATACACTTATAACGGCAGCGAGACAAAGGTTGCAGATTTACAGAATGGTCATATTATTAGTAGTAGTACAGTACTGTAATGGTATTGCTATTAATGAGCAAGGGCACACATCCATATGAAGCACGCTAAAAGTGCCATTATTCTGCACGGCAGGTTCCCACACAACAGAATGTCCGTGAGAGAGAGAGAGAGAGAGAGAGAGAGAGAGAGAGAGAGAGAGAGAGAGAGAGAGAGAGAGAGAGGCAGGCCAAGGCCGGGGGGAAACAAGAAAA
The DNA here is from genome assembly GCF_040412425.1 of Macrobrachium rosenbergii. Lineage (NCBI taxonomy): Eukaryota > Metazoa > Arthropoda > Malacostraca > Decapoda > Palaemonidae > Macrobrachium > Macrobrachium rosenbergii. Next base: position 8,638,012 of record NC_089743.1, on the reverse strand, counting down.
CGAAGGAATAATTGGGCCTAACCTTAATTTAAGAAAACAATTCAACCGTTTTTATAGTAAAAAAAAAAACTAATATAAATCTATAATTCCCAGAAACTTGGTACTTCATCAATTGCATAAACTACGACATAACGATAAAGATGTTCCAGAACGACTATTCCCTTACCCTATTACGCTTTAGTTGAGAGAGAGAGAGAGAGAGAGAGAGAGAGAGAGAGAGAGAGAGAGAGAGAGAGAGAGAGAGAGAGAGAGAGAGAGACTTGGGTTCAGTTTTAGGCATAGATAGATAGAACCCATTTCTTCTGATGGCAATAGACATGATTAGCTAGTTCTCTCTAGGGTCAACCAAAACGAAATCCATCATTGTTGTAAATACATATCAAGTTGACTAAGAGGGCATCCTTCACCGTACCCCAGGTGAATCTTGGCCTTTTTGGCCTCGTAATTTTGGCAATGAGGTCAGTGACCATTTGGAGCGTCGGATTCATTTCGGTGCAATCCGGACGTGATCATGGAACCTGATATTTTCCCTTTTCTGTTGCTGTAATGTTTTTTCTTTCGGAGAACCTTGTTTCGCAAGGCAATGCCTATTTTGGCTCATACCACCATAACGACCGAATACTATTATTATTAATACAAATATATTGGTTTCAACATCCCACCGCAGACCCAACACTGCAGCAGTAACTGATCATGATACAGTGATTTTTCATCGCCCTGGGGGAGACGCGAACCCGCAACATCTGAGTGGCATTCCATGACACTAACCACTATACCAGCGGACCAGTAATTACAACATATTATTGCTGTTGTTAAAGAAAATGCTCTAAAGACAGTCAGTCGACACAGAGAACTGAAAAATTGAAACACCTAACTTTGGAAGCCTTGTTGAAGTCTTCCTAATCCTATCCTTAACCCTAATTCCTGTAGCATTAAGTTCAGTTAGCCTCCACATTTAACTCAATCATTTTATATGAACCTACTGTGAAAGTCCGCCATCTTTATCCGGCTGTGCTATGACTGCATCACTCTTATCCAACTGCTCAGCAGCCGAATTCCATTTAACGCATCATCTCAAGGATCTGCTTAGCTTGTTCTCCCTAGCGACGAAATCTTTAGCTCTGAAGGCGGGACAACCATCCGGGGGCACGGACCATCCCTCATGAAACCTACAGGGAAAGCAACACGAGACACAGGACGCTCATTCCTTGGCCTCCTAAACTACTCTAAGTTCCCGGCATACAGGGCCACCTTCTTTTTGATTCTCTTTTGATCAGTCGTTTATGGCGGATGCCTCAGAACACAGAAATGCTATAAAATGACACCTTCTGATTAATGGAGGAACGCAATTCACAATGAACCTCATACTTGCACTCATTGCTCTTTTTTTCTCTCTCTCTCGCTAATGCCCGACGGTGCAAGAAAAATACGGGTTAAGGAAGAGGGGCCTAAGCCCAAGAAAGCGGTTGCGGGGCCTCTTACAAGAATGGAGACTGTGAATCATGGAGGGAAGTACCTAGTCCTGATATACATAAGGTATAACAAATGTCGCAATAAAATACATACATGTGTTATTATGAATGGTAATTAATGATCAACATAGCCTAAACAACTGAGACAACAGTAACATGCACGAAGGCAAAATCACTTTTTTCCCCCTGAAATCAATATTTTTTTATCAATTGACGTGAAGCAGTTTCTTCACAGGAATATTAACGGCATAGCCATTACTTTAATGTAACTTTTCTTATATAATAAAAAGAGGCCATTTTAAAATATCAAGGCGCAAATAACGAAATGAATTTTCTTCTCCAGATACAAAAAAAAAAAAAAAAAAAAAAAAAAAAACTGTGCTATTAGAAACGTCTACTGCATAACTACTGCGAGATTCGATGCTTCTTTGCGCATAACTCTCAAAATAAGAGGACAGATTTATAAGGTGACTGCGGTCAAATGACGGGGGTCTTGGGTCAGCCAGGTGTGCAGGGGATGAAAGTGATGAATGCTTTACAAATACAGAGCATCGCCGCTAATACCACATTAACGGTCTTTAAAAAATCATTCGGGAGACAATACCCACAGAATTATACTTAAGTAAACGGAAGCGTATATAATTATGAAATGCTCCGGCAATTAATTAACCTATGCTACCAATGACAATAACACAAAATTTATGATAACAGAAAAAAATCATAAAAAACCAATTCAGTGACAAAAAGCAGATATACTGTATAATAATTAAGATCCATTCACTACAGACGCACTTAACAGTAAATGAGTGCGTGTGTAGGGCGCAATTTGATCGCCAATTATTTTTCATTAGAGCCAAACACTGACTCTCCTTGCTGCTAAACGCATCTTGATTATGGTATATCAAGCCCCATTACTGATCATAAGCGTAAGAGAACAGGTAATGTCCATAACCAAAATAGCTAGATTCATTATTAGCCAAATACTTACTACATTATAAAAATAAAATATATATATATATATATATATATATATATATATATATATATATATATATATATATATATATGAACACCATATCCTTGGGAAGCTTGAATTCACGTCAATGGACCCTGTGGGCTTGTTGTATGAATAGGTTTCATGAATATATATATATATATATATATATATATATATATATATATATATATATATATATATATATATATATATATATATATATATATGTACACATATGTAAATGTATATATACATATATTTTATATATATATATATATATATATATATATATATATATATATATATACACATACGTAAATGTATATATATACATATTTTATATATATATATATATATATATATATATATACTGTATATGTATATATATGTACATATAAGTGTATATATATATATATATATATATATATATATATATATATATATATATATATAATATATGTGCGCCAACCTACAGGATATCTTGAAGAAATTAATTCACAAGTATGTTTGTGCCTTGGAGGAAATTTCAATCCTGCGCTATTTATGGAACGTCACACAAAAATACTCTCTCGAAATATCAGTGAGCGTATGTCTAAACTCTCCCGGACTGGAGACCAGCACCTAATGAAGACAGCTGAATTAACGGATGACAAAATGTGGCGTCGGTGATGACGATGCTAACTGTGGTGTAAAAGACACTGGTTATCTAGATGACAAGGATGATACGAATGTGCTACAATGATAACGTTAATCACGATGCCATGGTAACAATGAAATATGAAGATAAAATTATGATGAGCACAGAGAAGACAACGAAGGGGAAAAAATCGTAACTTTGTGACCACGATGGTACTGTGGCGATGTTTACAAAATCTTGACCATAACATTTCAGAACAAGGCAAAACTACAGTCAGACCGAGACTGGGTCGTGAAGAATAACGAAATCGAGAGACCAGACAGACATCCTGGCTTACTAAAATGGAAGAGCGGCACCTACAGGTAATACCCGACGTGCCCATGGCCATCAACCAGACATCATCTCCCTTAAAAACTGGGCTACAATTTTTAGCATCTATAGAACCTATAGAAAAATAGTTAGGTTCGCCGCCCACCTGGATATTTGCCATGGATTTGCACTGCCACAACCGAAGAAATGTATGTCAGCGTTTTTTCCGCTATATGGGTGACTTCACAGGTACTACCAATCAACGTTCAATCAGTATTTTTGGATAATTCCCCACGCAGGTCAAAAAAGACAATGGGTTTAACAGAATACCCTTCAATCACTCCGCCCAGTCAGAAAATCGAACGCTAGCTTACCATCTGATTACGTGGATATCCTAGCCAATTCACACCATATAATTATGTGTGTGTACACACGAACATGCACACACACACACACACACACACACACACACACATATATATATATATATATATATATATATATATATATATATATATATATATAATCATAGCGTCCAAAAACATGTGACGCAGGGCATCTGTGAAATTCGGCCACACGTGTTTTTCCTTTGCTCTATCTTCCACAAACCTGAACTCCTCTCCAGCCTCCCTTCTCATGTTCTTACCAAACAAAGAGGTGTGTGTCTTCCAACTCTTCTGGTGCCCACCGGAGCCAAGCTGACACTATCGTATATCTTACTTTATCCTAAGATTGTGCGAAGGACATACTCATGCCATCTACATTTCATCGTGACCTCATCTACTTACTAAACTTCTGTAAGTTCACGAATCGTGTCGTTTTAATTCTATTCTACCATCTTAAAGCTTTACCCGGCTAGAGCTAGAAATGATGCAGCTGAGGATATTAAAATTCCATGTGTGGATCAGATAACGATTAACGGGAGATGGAAATGGCTTGGCCATGTCCTTCGCACAACGCCCGAGAGAAGAGTAGGCCTACCATTAGACTCTTTTAAGATTATGGCCTTATTGTAAAGAGTAGGCCTACCATTAGACTCTTTTAAGATTATGGCCTTATTGTAATAATCATGATTCAGTCCTTACGGCTATATAGGTCGCACTAGCCTTCTGTATACTCTTTTTGTATGCAATTTCTGTGTGTGTATATATATTTTATATATATTATATATTATATATATATATATATATATATATATATATATATATATATATATATATATATATATATATATATATATATATATATATATATAACTGCAAGGCAATTTCAGGCAGACAAACTATAAACTCCTATGCTTTTTCTTTTCAGCTCTTTTCCGTGACGCGCAAAATGCATAAACGAAACTGAACATTTACAGGCTATCAACTATTTGTAAGTGAAAATAAGCAAGTTACTTTCATTATCAAAAACCTCCTCAAGTCTCTATTATTAATATTTTAATATTATCACCGAAGACCTTAACAGGAAAAAAAAAACGCACACAAAGGCACCTCTCTCACTCAAACTCTTTCTGTTTTTTCCATTACCTTCTGTTACTTTCACATGAACACCATCTTCTTGGGAAGCTTGAATTTCAAGTCAATGGCCCCTGCGGGCTTGTTCCATATGAATAGGGTTCATGATCTGAATAATAATAATAATAATAATAATAATAATAATAATAAATGAGGAAACTTGCTTACTGCCAGCAGTACAACGAAGTCGGTATAACTCGGAGATACTCGTCGGACACTCACGCATAAGTTGGCCAAGCCAAAATGTAAAATCTAGCCCAAGGAAAGTTACAAAAAGGGATGAGGGACGGATCCACGCCTTTATAAAACGAAGACTACGTAGTTTCAGGCTAAGTGTCTGCATTCCGTTAACTTTATATTCATGCTTTTGAACTGTCATTAGTTCCTCGTTGGGAAAGTGGGTTCCGTTCTCAGCTAGCACCCTGCTGGCCGCGAGTTCGAATCTCCGACCGGCCAATGAAGAATAAGAGGAATTTATTTCTGGTGATAGAAATTCACTTCTCGCTATAATATGGTTCGGATCCCACAATAAGCTGTAGGTCCCGTTGCTAGGTAAGCAACTGGTTCTTAGCCACGTAAAATGAGTCTAATCCTTCGGGCCAGCCCTAGGAGAGCTGTTAATCAGCTCAGTGGTCTGGTTAAACTGAGATATACTTGCTTTGCTGATTGGTAGAGCCATCTATTTCCTCATATAACGCTTTCCTTAAGTGACTGGAATAGACCAAATTCAGCAAGAACACTGAAACGAGTAACACACGTAGGAAGAGGGGATCTTTGGAGGTAAATATTTTAGGCGTTCAATTTCCGTCACTGGGTCATAGGAAATATATATTTGGGTCGTTATAGTTAATCTAAGCGCTTCTGGTCTATCTACCTTTCCACTTATCTCTCTCTCTCTCTATCAATATATGTATATACTTACATATAATATATATATATATATATACATATACCATAGAAACTTTATTTGGTTTTGTTTTCCGTAATATGATATGACTAGAAGCGGAATAGACGGCAAAATTACAAGTTCCGTATCTGATAATCAAAGTGTTACGTTTGCTTAAATCTGAAATCACCTTGTATTCCACTCCCTGTTTTAAATGTGTAAATATGTACATAATGTATCTCTACATACATACATGCACTACAAGAGGAATGGCTATCTGTCTGTATGTATGTATGTATGTATGTATGTATGTATGTATGTATGTATGTATGTATGTATGTATGTATGTATATATATATATATATATATATATATATATATATATATATATATATATATATATATATATATATATATACATATACATACATATACACATATATAACACGTCGTATAATTTGACAAGAGGAAGACCGTCTAATCTGCAGGATGATCACATTGTCTGATGCCATTTATTCACTTAGTTCTCTATAATCAATAAGTAGCGATGGATGTCCTCTTCTTGTCCTTGTATAGTGACGCCGCCGCCCTTTCTCCTTCTTCGTTTCTCCCCGTGGCTTCTTTTTCTTCTTCTGCTTCTTCCTCATCTCCTTCCCTTCGTTTCCACCACTCATCAATGCTCTCTCTCTCTCTCTCTCTCTCTCCCTCTCTCTCTCTCCTTCTTATCATTTATTATTCTTCTTCCACCTCCTCCACCAACTCCTTGTCTCGCCCTCTTCATCACCCTATCACCTTTCCCCTTATATATAAATATATTTAGATATATCCTTCTTGAAACAAAGGCTTGTCATTATGATGTTGGTGCGGTGCTTTTCCTATTAATCTTAAAAAGAATTCCTTCTCTCCCTCTCTCTCTCTCTAAAACACACACACACACACACATACACATATGCACACACCTATGAATATGTTTATATATATGATACTGAACATGAAAAAGAAATAAAAAATGACGGTGTAAATGAAAACTTGTTCTAAGACCAATGAAACGTGCAACATGAATGCTCGAAACAGCTCCTACCAATACATTACAGACTTGTTCTCTCTCTCTCTCTCTCTCTCTCTCTCTAACGCGCACAAAATGAAGGCGTCAATGCCCAGAGGTAAAAATTTCTTCCGGAGGCAGTCTGGAAACCGGGCCAGGAGAGGTAGCCCCCTGCAGACCCATCCAGCCCCCGTCCCAATGCAAGTTATATCGAAATACTTTGAACAATCGCAAACCCCTCGGCTCTTCCCCTCACCTACTCCCTCTCCTCCGGTACCATCTTCGGCGTTGACCTAACCACCTCGAGTGCCCTTCCGTTACAGGTATCCCCACTGACATCACCGGCAACACAACAACAAAATCATTCAAAACGCAAAAAACTGGATTCCATGCGAACCGAAACTAAAGACTTTTGCATCACATGAATTGTCTCCTTGAAACAAAACATGGCCTTTCTCCTAAGTGTTTCTTAGAAGTACCCCTCACTACAATATATCGTAACTTGGTACATATACATAACTACAAAGAAACATCAGACACACACAATACATATATGTACATAAATACACACACACAAAACACAGCACATATTCAGAGATATAATGCACTTGCAAAGAGTAACTTGGAACCTGGATTAAGGAAGGGAGAGAAAATTGGCGGGGAAAGAAGAGGGGGAGGGAGTGTGAGCGTCCTCTTGGGCATATATACCCTAATTCCGTCGGCAGCAGCCATTAGCTGCCACGAAGACGTCCGCCCAATTCGCTGACGCCTCAGCGGCGGCGCCGCCAGTGGGTAGGGATGGAGAACAGGGTTCCATCCGGTGTTAAAAAAGCTACGTCACACTTGGGGCGGCTCTTAACAAACGGACACACGCACCCTAGCATACACACAAAGACATAATTATAATCGTTCTCGCCAAACTTATCCCAAACCACTCGATCTCTTCGTCCTAACACATCTACGCCGAGAGCAGCCCCCTCCCTCTCTCTCTCTCTCTCTCTCTCTCTCTCTCCCTGCAATGTGTCCCATGGTCAACACTGTCCTTTGCTCTCCCTTTATTTGTATTGTAGAAACTTCAATCAAATATTCAGTGCCATGACAAATAGTTCTTCAATCGACATATTAAATATTAATGCTGATAAAACTCCAATGCTCATGGTAAGATTTCAATCTTCATCTGTATCATCAAAACTCCCTACAATAAATAACAATAATAACATGCGCATATGTATTCGTAAATATTTTCACGCTGACGTCATTGTGAATTTTTTCATCAATTTGTTTATTATCAAAAATTATAATGTTGCTACTCTTTCTTGAAGTGGTTAATGCCTCAACACAGGAAATAAAAAAAATTAGCTTGACAGAGGTTCAAGCCTGTCACAATGTCAAAACGTCCCAATCCGCCAATCACAGGATCAACGTCCACAAAGCCACACAAAACGACTCGGCTACACATACCCAAGTCTTTTATTTGAGGCACCTGAAAGTCACTGAAGAATATTTCCTTCGATAATGAAAGGATTCAGTCACAGGGACACAGGTTCTTATTCAAACTATTATCATTGGTGTTAATATTAATACTCTACTATTCGGAGAAACAGCAGTAGTAAGTTTTTTTTCCCTCTTTATCATTCTCGTTTCCTTTTTCCATCTTATTGTTCTTCCGTCAACCAAATACAGCTTCTCTTCTCTACTGCTACCTTTTTCTCCTCCTTTTTGCTTCATCTCTCTTCGTCTTATGAAATACTTAACTTAAGGACCATCTTTCCAGTTTTATTCCATACTTCTCTCTCTCTCTCTCTTTTCCATTCCCTAACTTGACTCTCATTCCTTCTCTTAATACTTTTTTTTCTAATCTCTTGCAAACTCTTCCTTTTCTTCCTCTTACCGTCTATTCTATTACCTCATTTTCTATTCTCCACATTACCTATTCCAATCATAGTACTCCTCGCTGTCTTTCCTTTTTACTTCTCCACATTTCCCTTCTTTCTCAGTCTCATCTTTACTCTCTAGATTTCAACTTATTAACTTAAGGCCTTTAACTCCATTTTAATTGTCAACTTCAACTCTCTTGCCTATTTTTCAAATTTACTCCTTTCTCCACTAATCATATTACGTGACCACCGCCTCCTTCAGATGGAAACTTTTGATGGGCATTTGATGATGTATTAGTACCAATTCCTTGAATAGGAAATAGAACCGTCCTCATCAACTATTTACGATAGTCATATTCTTCGGACACACACACACACTATAATGAAATAGTGACCTCACTCCCTTGCTTGAAAAACTATTGGGAAATAGTATTCTCATTGACAAACCATTCTGAATGCTACTGGGAAACAGTTCTCTCCTTCGATCACTCAAGGGAAATAAATAATTGGTGCTTTCCACAATATTTGGAAATAGGACAAAGCTTATCAACAAATTCGGCAACTGTTCCACCCGCCCCCATACTTCTGTCTACCAGAACGGTACCCCTCCGTCACCCACCACCTTCGTGGTGCTCTCCTTCTGTCACGACGGCTTCCTCGTACGACACCTTCTGGTGGGAATCTGCAGTCGCCCCCTCTCTCCCCATTACAACTTATGGCTGGTACTAATCCACCCCTCCCGTTCTAACGGTGGGTATCACGCAGCAGCGCATCGGTGCCCTGGCTTTTCACAAAGTGCTATGCAAATCCCGCAACATCAACCGGAAGTGGGCCCAGGTGGTTAATAGTCGAGTCAAGAATCTGGTAAAACAGGTTTACTGGAATAATCAACTCTCTCTTTCTCTGTCTCTTGACGTGTTCTCTGTCTCCGTACCTTCCTTTCTTTCTTTCTTTCTTCTTTCTCTCTTGCCAACTCAACCACCCGCCCCACCCCCTCTCACCTACCGTTGCCTATCCCAGCATTTATTATCGATAATTACCCACCCTACCACCCCCATTACATGCTTTGTTCGTCTCGCGTTTTCCTGTCAATAATTACACTTAACAGGGCGACGACGAGATCACTTATATGAATGACGACAAAGACACAGCCACTCATTTGGATAAAATAAATTGAGAGAGAGAGAGAGAGAGAGAGAGAGAGAGAGAGAGAGAGAGAGAGAGAGAGAGAGAGAGCCGTAAATTTAACTCTTGATGCACGTACGAAATCCACGTGTAACTGATTAAGTTGTGACCTCCTTGCAGAAGCTATGACACATACACACATATATACATTACATTATATATATATATATATATATATATATATATATATATATATATATATATATATATATATATATATATGTATGTGTGTGTGTGTGTGTGTGTGTGTATGTATAAAAGATACATCAAGAGTGTCCGGTCATGCGGAAAGAATGAAAGATATGTTAGTAAAAAATATGTAATTCGGTATTACCTAATTAAATGAGAGGAATGCCTAAAAATTACTTGCTAGATGTCAAGAGGTAACATAAAGTAAGGGCGTCAATATCCTGGAATCTGGACTGCATGGAGGATAGAGGAAAATGGCAATGTATGTATGGGGGATGCAGCACTGTTGATGAGCTTTCTGTGCAGGTGTATGAAGTGGCTACCGTAAAAGCTTCCTGCTCAAGAATTTCATCCATGAGTAGAGTGCCAAGTTAAAGTATGAAATAGCAGCGATCACGGTCTGGGAAATACTTATATATATATATATATATATATATATATATATATATATATATATATATATATATATATATATATATATATATATATATATATATATATATATATATATATATATATATATATATACACATACATACATACACACATATATATATATATATATATTATATATTATATACATGTTTATATATATACATATATATATATAGCCCATAATCCTCTATGGGTCGTTGGACTTCCGATTACCAACACATCTTCTGAAGTGAGACTGCTAGGTCCACGCCATTTTTCCCCCTGACTGCAATATACTAACGTCGACTAGCCACCAGGTACATACTTCATTGCTCAAATAAACAGATGTTCCACGGGTTTCAGTCTGAGATTGCCAAATGCATTCGTCTTCCCCCATGAGACCAATCAAGGTACTTGCGCTTGGCAGACCAGAATAATAGCGATCACACCATGTGCCTGTGTTTCAAGTGTACTATAATGGCATAAACAAAAATTTTAATAACTATCTACTCTTAACTTCAAAAGAAAATCTAGCGTATAATTTCATACAGCAATTCAGGCGGGTCCAAATCCATAGTTCTACAGATATTGGCGATTTAGGAAAAACTACCTTGTTTTCGGAAGAATCGCTAAAGTTAACCTTCAATACATTCATAATTAAGCTAATGGACAGATGATAATATCCTGACTAAAGTACATTAGAACCCAACTCAAAATATATTGACAAATTTTGAAAGAAATCCAATCCGAGGTTTTTGGTGGATTTTTTTTTTTTGGCACTGTAGATGAAAGGAGGTATTGCGGTGACAAAGTTGACACTCGGCTAATATCATTTCCCTATCACGGTCCTATCGCGTTGCCGACTTTCAAGATCTGTCCGGAAACGGTCACTTGACTGATACTCAGAGTCCACGGACTGCAAAGAATGAGAACGAATAAGAAACTTGAGCAATAACAACGTAACTCTACACTCCATGTTAACTTATAATTAGGTACAAACAGTCTCAGCACTTCCAAATTCTCATTTGACAATGAACCAGGGCCTCTGATTTTGTTACATGTACGTAAAAAATAAGCCTCGTTTACTTTCGTCCATTCAATTCACGTGTCGGTTACCCCAAGACTACAAGAGCACTTTGTATATAATTATGTATAATTGTCCCCCTCTATCTTACACACACACAATATACACACACAGACACACACACACACACACACACACACACACACACATATATATATATATATATATATATATATATATATATATAATAATTATAATAATAATAATAATAATAAACTTTTCACCATGCGCCCTAGGAGTAATGCCAGGAGTTAATCTCGGGTTTTTCAGCAAGTGTTCCGGGATGAGTTGGTTACCTTCAAAACGTCAATGCAGTGCTAGGTCAACAGAGGCACATATGCAATCTCTCCCTCTCGGGAATCGAAACCAGCTTTTCTCACTGCTGAGGCACAACCAATCTAACCACTAAGCTTCAAACACAAATGCATGCACTCAGTTTAGAGAATACACTCGGGGCCATCTCTCCTCGCTATCTTCCATGTTATCTCCTTACACCTCATTCGTTAAACAAATCTTTCCTTGTGGCAACTTTTTAGGCCAATCTTTCTTATTTATCTAATATACAATCAACATCCACATCCGAGAAGTCTTATTCAAAAATTACTTCCAATGAGCCGACCATTGTTCAGTGGCTTAACAGCTCTCCCTAATTCCTCATTGAATGGGTCGATATCGTACTCGGCTAGCACTCTCCTAGGCCCGCGTTCGATTCTCCGGCCGGCCAAATGATGAATTAGAGGGATTTATTTCTGGTGATAGAAATTCATTTCTCGCTATAATGTGGTTCGGATTCCACAATAAGCTGTAGGTCCCGTTGCTAGGTAACCAATTGGTTCTTAGCCACGTAAAATAAGTCTAATCCTTCGGGCCAGCCCTAGGAGAGCTCTTAATCAGCTCAGTGGTCTGGTTTGAACCATCACCGATAACAATTCCTCATAAAATACCCAGGGGAGTTTGTTACTCTCATCCTTCCATCATTCACATATCATCTGCCGTGCCGATGTCACGACTCTCACTATAGTTTTCCAGTTGGAAACACTCAGTGTAACCCTGCTATCACACAAACTTACCAGTCTTTGAACTGTTCAAAATGTTTGGAATCGTAGGGAAAACTTTCTTGACAATTCAAAGCCATTCACTCATTTCCTTATTTATCTAAGCTCAGCCGCATTTGACTCCAGCCAGACCCTTCTCTTCCAGTGATGACGAGGCTAGAGCAATATCGAAGTATACCGCGAAACTACGCAAGTACGGAAAATCGGAAATATCGAAATAATAAAGGCGAGGGGAATGCAAGGACAATCGAGTTTCCAAAAGCGCCAACAGGAACCTCAAAGCCGATGCATGCCACAGCAGGAGAGAGAGAGAGAGAGAGAGAGAGAGAGAGAGAGAGAGAGAGAGAGAGAGAGAGAGAGAAGCTGTTCACGTGAGCCTAACTGAACGCAGCAACAAAGATTAGAACAGAGACGGGTCACACCCACGAAGACCAAGTAAGGCTGCCCACGAGAGGAGCACATAGCAAAGGCACTACTATTAGCCTGAAAAAGCGATTACTTTGGCAAGATTAACTACAACTGTTACTATACTCCTTTATGAGGCGAACAATCATTAAGGACAGAGTTAAATTTTAATGACAAAACATACTATCTGACCCTAAACCATTCACTACTCATAAACGCAAGTATTTTCCTCTTCTTGAAAAGCCCTCATAGCTTACACAACTAAGCTAACCTTACAGGTTCCTTAGTATCTGGCAGGGAAAGTCATGTTTAATAATATATACATTAAAATGATATCCGAAACTGGAGTGCTGAGAATGCAACACACCCAAAGGGCAGGTGACAAGGAAGGAAAAAAGGGCACGAATGAATGAAAGGTACCAAAGCATGTCATACTACGTACTACCTAAATTAGATCTAACAACAGAGTTTGTTACAGTATATGCAAGTGCCTATGTGTAATATATATATATATATATATATATATATATATATATATATATATATATATATATATATATATATATATATATATATATATATAAATGTGTATGAATGCACATATATATACACACATTTATATTACATATACTCACACATACTATATATATATATATATATATATATATATATATATATATATATATATATATATGTGTGTGTGTGTGTGTGTGTGTGTGTGTGTAAATACTTCTTTTATTATTCCTCCCAAAATCACCATCTTGCAAAATCGTTTAGACCTAGGAAGCCATCTGCCCAATTTCTTTCCCTCTTTCCCTTTCAGCCTCACACAAGCGTCGAGTGCTCCCCCAAAAGGCCGTTTCCTTAACACCCAATTTCTCTGCGAACGAGGTACGCCATGACAATCTCCTAATTGGTCACAGTTTGTTGCAAACCACAAAAACCACTGCTATAGCCCATTTACTTTTGGCGGCTCGGTGCTGTGTGCCCTCAACCCCTCTCCCCCTGCCGCTCCCCAAACCATACCCATCCAGCACTCTTCCTCCCCTCCTTCTTTCTACTCTTTCCAAAAGGGGGTCAGGGGGATTGAGGCCGAAACCACAGTAATAAAATTCAAAACATTTGACTTCGGAAAGAGAGGCATTTGCGAGGAAAGGAAAAGTCCGTTGCTACAATAAAACAATAGACACCAAATGGCCCTAATGAGAGAGAGAGAGAGAGAGAGAGAGAGAAACTGAATTTATCTTTGTCCTTTCTCACTTACGGTACTTACCACGTATCGATAAACTCATTAAGCATATGAAATATACACACTAAACTTAAAGATTACTGTAAATCATTTTGCATATCAATAATAATAATAATAATAATAATAATAATAATAATAATAATAATAATAATAATTATTATTATTATTATTATAACAATAATATTATTATAGCTATTTATTACTATTTTATTTAATTTATTATTAACATTATAAATATTTTCCTGATATTATGGTTACCGCTCGACATCAGTAAGCACAACAATAATACTAGTTATTATAAGAATTACATAAGGAAGCTAAAACTTGGCAGACAAAACTTGGCGAGCTTTAAAGCGTTAAAAGTGTTTCAAGCGAAGAGTTCCAATCCAGAAACCAGCAATCACTTGAAGAGAGCGAAATACCAGTTTCCCAAAAGGCTACAAAAGCAATACTGCGGCTGTCATCTTTGTGAAGGCACATCACTGAAGTCTAGTCCCGACAAGTTCTTTCTTTTGGAATCTTCTTGTTGCTTCGGTGAACAATTAATGACAAATTTTGCTGCTGTCTTGAACAAAGCTACTAAGTACTCTCTCTCCCTCTCTTTCTAATATATAAACATATATACATATAATTTGTGTATATATATACGTAAGTATACATAATACATACATATATGAAATTATATATCAGAGAGAGAGAGAGAGAGAGAGAGAGAGAGAGTACTTGGCGTATGTATGCATACATACATGTATATGTGTATACATACATATACTTTGTAGTCTCTAATATATATATATATATATATATATATATATATATATATATATATATATATATATATATATATATATATATATATATATATTTATAAATATACATATGTGTGTGTGTGCATTAGAGAGTGAGGGAGAGGGAGTACTTAGTAGCTTTGTTCAAGACAGCAGCAAAATTTGTCATTAATTGT
>NC_089743.1:8555227-8617727 GCF_040412425.1 Macrobrachium rosenbergii | reverse complement strand
AGAGAGAGAGAGAAATCTTATGCAACAAAGTTTCTACCGTATATTGCAATAAGGCGCCCTCATCACTGCGAGGTAGAGCCCAGAGTCAATTAGTCCATGGATCACATTCAACAGATTAACAATCTGAGACCTAATCATAATTAAAGGAATCTAATCAAGAAAAATTATAATAACGAATCCCCAAGGAAGGAGGTTATTACTGGCAATAATAATAATAATAATAATAATAATAATAATAATAATAATAATAATAATAATAATACTAATAATAAGAGCATTTCAAATATCAGATATGTCATTCCATCAACTGATAGTTAATGAGGTTGCCTAGTGTATTGGTTAAAGGATACCTTCTTGACCCTAGTTCAAGTTCAGCATGAGACTGGTAGACGAGAGAGAGAGAGAGAGAGAGAGAGAGAGAGAGAGAGAGAGAGAGAGAGAGAGAGAGAGAGAGAGAATGTTGGAACGGTAGATGAGTGAGTCGGGGTGGGGGTGGGGGTGGGTTCAGTGAAAGAACCATAAAGATGGCAGTTGCAAACCAATGGCCGCGTTTATGGCACTCTAAAGCCCCCCTTACCCCCAACCCCCTTCTCACTCCTACCTACCTCAAACATCCATAGCAGCAGACTTGAAGAGAATCTCCTCCCTACCCTCTACAACACTGCTAAACCATTGGAAAGTGAAGGTGAAAATCGTTAATGAAAAGTACCGATGAAATTTGCGAAAGATGAGAACGGGTAAAATACTCTCACTGAAAAAATGCTAGTGTGCTTTACACCTGAAATATGAGAAATAAATATGCACTATTACTAAACCGTAGCAGCATGTATTATACGTGCGTGTTGAATGATGACAAAAACTTGCGATGTCAAGCAACACTGGGACTCGTCAGCATGTGGAGGGGTGACCATCAAAAAAAGCTGGACGCCGTTGGCACAGGAACTCCTGAGGCACCACTGGGTCTAGCAATGTCATCCCTCATATCAAACATATTTGCTGAAATGAGGAATGGTGACACCTGACGACATCCTCTAAGGGGGAAAGGCGCACACACGCACAAACACACACACACACACACACACACATATATATATATATATATATATATATATATATGATTATTATCACTTTTGTACGTGATTCATTTATCACACATTACCACAGGTGAAAAATAAGAAACGGGGTGTAGGTCCTGACCGGTTTCGACTTTATTTCCTTTGTCAATGGCTTGGAAATAAAGTCGAAACCGGTCAGACCTACACCCCTGTTTCTTATTTTTCACTGTGTAATGTGTGATATATATATATATATATATATATATATATATATATATATATATATATATATATATATATATATATATATATATGAAGAGCCAGCAGGAAATAATGAAAGGCAGCAGTACCTAGCAAGCGCTTTCGTGCATTCTCGATACACCTCATCAGGGTACAAGTAATATAAGAATGAAAAACAGTTTCGAAATTTCAGAGGTGAACTAAAGTAAAATACAGAACAACCAAACAGCCTAACCAAGAAGCAAATGGTCCACAGCCAAGAATTACACTAAAGGGGCAAATGCTACAGACGGAAATGAAACTACTAAGCAGTCTACTACACAGTTAATAAGTTTTCAACAATACATTTCGTAAGCCAGTTATCAGGCTTATATCGTCCATTGTTAATATTAAACACACTACTTATGTTTTATTATGCTAGATTCTATAACGTTTCTTTTAATACTATCTCTACAAAATAAAATTTCCTTTGAATTTTTCCAGTTAACTGCATGATCAAAATTGTTCATATACAAAAAGAGGGCACTCGATGTATATCCTACACATACACAATATTTATGTTGATTTAATCTTGATGCCAACAGTTGACCACTCTGACCAATATATTTTTTTATTACAATCTCTACATGGAATTTCGTATATGCAACCTGTTTGTAAATGGGGAGAGTTCTTTATCAAAATTTCTCTCACAGACTAAGTGTTACTAAAAACTACATTAACTTTAAAAACTTTTAACATTTTTGGCAAAGAAAGAAACCTACAGTCAAAAGGTAAAACAAGCAAATTACAATGATCAAAATTTGTACATGGTCATACGCATAAAATGTTTTCTTACCCTTTCTTAAAGCTACATCAACTAACGATGTCGGTACTTCAATTTGAAAGCAATATCATAAATCTTTATAATCTCGTCTCTAAAAATTCACGACAACAAATTCTTAATGCTGCTCTTCAAAAGACTGAAGAAAACAGAGTTTAACTTCCAGATGATGACTGGAGTAAGAGTGAATGCAATGACATACATTTGTAGGTTCCCTAAACACTGAAAACTTAAATCCGTTACCGTGTCTACGTACATTTACATCTAAAAAGGGTAAAATGGAACCTTTTTCTTCCTGAAGTGTGAATTTTATAGAGGGAACTAGCGCATTTAATCTAATAAAAAATCGGTTCACATCCTCACACAAAGGCCGTACACAAAATATGTCATCGACATATCTAAACCAAAGAACATTCGCCGGTAAAATATTTGATAGAAGTTTCTTTTCGAAGAACTCCGTGTAAATGTTGCTGAAAAGCGGCCACAAAGGGTCCCCATCGCCATATCAAACTTCTGCTCGTAGAAATTACCACTGAAGGTTAATTTACATTCCTTAATACACAGTTTTAGTACTCTAAGATTGCCTCTAGCTTCTTTTGATGGTTACCCCTCCACATGCTGACGAGCCCGGTGTTGCTTGACCTCGCTAATCGAACGACCAGTGACAGTCAGTAACACACAAAACGCGTTGTTTCGCAATCGCTCGCCCACAAGACTTCTATGCTTGGTATGGTTTGAATCGACTCGTTTAAACAACATAAATAGTTGCATTACACAAATGACGAAGACACTCGATGCGTATAGCTGAACGCCCAAAGGAATTAATACAACATTTAGAGGAAGTAATGAGCACGAAATCAAATATAAAACTCAAACTGAATTTTCCGTCAACTACATACACCTTCTATATAAAACTGGCTAAATTAAAATGTAAAGATACAATTACGATAATAAATTAGTGCTTTAAATTACATAATATCTTCAATGCCTCATGTGAACATGCGACAATATCTGTCACAACACAAGCAATAAATAACCACAATTAAATAGGTTTCAACTACAATAACACAATCACTGCTCCCGACTACAGCAACTTCTGCTCTTAACGACAACAGTTATGATAATAATCTGTAGTCAAAATAAAAATAATAATGCTACAATATTAATCTGAAAAACCAAATTCCAACGTAACTATGAATTAATAATGCTACAATAATCATTTGAAAAACCAAATTCCAACGTAACTATGAATCAGCCACACCAATTTATTCTGCACAAAGAAACAGTGGCCGAATCAGTCTATAGGCTACTGTCCCGTGAAGAGAAACAAACATTCAAGACCTACTACGCACAGCTCACGGATACCACTCACATCCCCAAGGGCACAATCCCCCCCCCACAACCACACCACTTCTCCCACTCTTCTCACTACCTCAGATTTCTCAGAGGGCCATTACAGCATATCGAGAAAGAACAGCGTCGTGAATACTATATAAACATACACACATAGACCCGCAAAGTCATCCTAAACAAATGAACAGCGACGAAAGGTTCTTTCCTTACAGGGGCTGCGCGACAGTTGAAAAGACTTTGGCCATCGTCCCCAGAAACCCACCCGCTCATCCCATAAGTATATATATATATATATATATATATATATATATATATATATATATATATATATATATATATATATATATATATATATATATATATATATTTCTGTGTATAGATAGATAAATAGACGGACAGATAGTCCAAAGTAAATTCCGTTTTCATCACAGTATCTAATACACATGACAATCCCTGCGAGCTGCGGTAACAATCACTCGAAATGACTTTCAAAACAAATAAATGTACATCATTATCAACATTTGCAAATTTCATTCGTACACAGCACACATACGACCTACAGGTCGTTATGACTGCCACAATGATTAAAGACCAACGTCTGTTGGTAATTTTTTAAATTTCACTATGAAATTTTCCTTAACTTCATGACATACTTTTAAGTGTAACTTTCATGATCTATCAGAAGAAAGCATCATGTGAGCTCATGTCAGATTATTTAATGCTGAAGAAAACTGACGACCGTGCCTCCAAATAGTAAATCATAATCGCATATGAAATATGAGTAGGCTTTGCCGTAGAGTTCCATCCACCAATTTTACTACACTGTATAAGCCAATGTCTCCACCTCTACAGCTGCGTGAGGAGAAGAACACGTCTGACACAATTATCTGAAGACCTGCCGGAACAAACTTAGCTTGGATACGTTGGTGATACGAGCAGTATTCCGGTGTGCATCCGTCTCTCTCTCTCTCTCTCCCTCTCTCTTCCATTACACCCCTAAAAATAAAAGGGAACCTCTTACCCACCCCCTTCTCGGCCCACCCACTCACCACGGCCTATACGCGAGTCGTAAAAGGTTTGCAACATGCTCTTTATTACGGCCACGGTAGTCCCACCTCACCACTACCGTCACCTCAAACCTCAACACCAGCCCCTACCCCTGCTGTCCCCGGTCATCTCTACCCTAGAATCTAGTCTCCTCTCTTTCTGTCTCTTTGGCCCCCACCTCCACCCCCAACCTACCCCAAGTCCCACAACCCGATAGCAAAGGGAGGACAGGAAGATGGTGGGGGGAAAAGGAGGGAGAATGTACCCTACGCAGGCTGTACTGATTGCATCGTGAATGAAGAGGGAGGGGCTGTAGGAAAACTCAATTAAAAAATGTGAATGCTCCGGCCTAAAACAATAAAAAAAAGTCCACAAGAGAGAGAGAGAGAGAGAGAGAGAGAGAGAGAGAGAGAGAGAGAGAACCTTATCGCCTATGGTTAAAATAATTAACGCGTTAAAAAAGAAAATGTCATGCTGACCATACAGTATAGCAGGAGGGACTCACTTATTTTGAAACGCATCAATCCCAAGCGCTTCAAAGTATACTTGTGAGTTTGCGTAATGTGCCGACATAAAAATACAAAAACATAAAAGAAAACATTTTCTAATATATGACTCACACAAGGATGATAAACATGTAACAGTAAAAAAAAATTCATAATCGAAAACAAGAAAAACCTGCATACCTAAAGTACAACATTTCTACTGTCATCATTCTTTAAGAAACAACTCTTTTAGGAGATTAAATAAAAAAAACTTATCACACCACAAGAAAGCTTCAACTCGACCACAAAATCTCGCCAGTGCAACCAGCAACATTGCTTCCTTCGACCACAATTAATGTCTTCTCCAGAAAAACGTAGCTGCAGCTGTAACACCGATGTTGATGAAGTAATTCTTAAAATGAGTTCACGAACGATGGATGTTGGCAATTCTGAGGTTTCGCCTCTTATAATCAACTTGATCGACGGGATGAGGGACTGACGCTTTAAGGCTGATGGATAAAATGTTACGTTGCAAGATGAGTATTATTTCTAAAACAAAACAGTCGTTATAAATCATGTTTTCCGTCGACAATGCATGAGGAAGAAACAGTTCTTGTAAATTTGATATGACTGATACAAAAGGTATTTTACAATACAATGAAAACGCTCTCTCTCTCTCTCTCTCTCTTATAGACTCCATTTGACCATTCTCTGAAGTTCTTAGCATACTTGTTTAATGCAACAAAGAACCACAAAGCAGGTGGACAGATTTAATGGAACCGAAAAAAAAGAAATAAAAATAAGACAACTCCAATCGTTGGGTATGAGATACGGACGATTAATAATGTAAATTATAAAAAAAAAAGCTAAAGAGCCTTCATACGATAAGGATACAAATGATGAAAAGAAAATGGAGGAATTCAATAAACACCAACAATTTTTAAGAAAACAACTTGGAGAGCTGAGCTAAAAAAAAAAGAAAAGAAAAAAAACTAAGACCAAACAAGTGAAAATGCCGAGTTAACAAAAGACAGAAAACACTGACAACAAACATTTGGAGGGTTTATTTTAAAAAACATACATCTTAAAGCATAGAAACATATATTTCGAAAGGAAGTTAAATAAATGGGGAAAAGGTCGAATTGAAACAAAATTTTGGCAAAAAATGAAAACAAACAGTTGAAAATGTGAAAAAAAAAATACGGAAAACATAACAAGCAGTTGAAAAAGACCGTATTACAAGAAAAAAATAAATCTTCGGAAGACAATATGAAGGGATGTGTTGGAAAAAGGAAAAACATAAGAAAAACTTACGAACAGGTATTTGGAAGGTCTGTGTTGCAAAACGGAAATATATACGGAACACTTACGAATAGACAGTTGCAAGGTCTGTGTTGCAAAAAAGGAAGAATATATGGAACACTTACAAACAGGCATTTGGAAGGGCTGTGTTGCAAAAAGAAAAAATATACGGAACACTTACGAACAGGCATTTGGAAGGTCTGCGTTGCTAAAAGGAAAAATATCCGGAACACTTGCGAACAGGCATTTGGAAGGTCTGTGTTGCAAAAAGGAAAAATATACGGAACACTTACGAACAGGCATTTGGAAGGTCTGTGTTGCAAAAAGGAAAAATATGCGGAACACTTACAAACAGGCATTTGGAAGGGCTGTGTTGCTAAAAGGAAAAATATACGGAAAACTTACGAACAGACATTTACAAGGGCTGTGTTGCAAAAAGTGAAAAATATACGGAACACTTACGAACAGGCATTTGGAAGGGCTGTGTTGCAAAAAGGAAAAATATACGGAACCTTACGAACAGACAGTTGGAAGGTCTGTGCTGCAAAAAGAAAAAATATACGAAACACTAACCAACAGACAGTTGGAAGGTCTGTGTTGCAAAAAGGGAAAAATATATGGAACACTTACGAACAGGCATTTGGAAGGGTTGTGTTGAAAAAAGGAAAAATATACGGAACACTTACGAACAGACAGTTGGAAGGGCTGTATTGAAAAATGGAAAAATATATGGAACACTTACGAACAGAGATTTGGAAGGGCTGTGTTGCAAAAAGGAAAAATATACGGAACAATTACGAACAGAGTTGGAAGGGCTGTGTTGCAAAAAGCAAAAATATATGGAACACTTACGAACAGGCATTTGGAAGGGCTGTTGCAAAATGGAAAAATATACGGAAAACTTATGAACAGACAGCTGGAAGGTCTGTTGCAAAAAGGAAAAATATATGGAACACTTAAACCAGGTATTTGGAAGGGCTGTGTTGCAAAAAGGAAAAAATAGGCGGAACACTTACGAACAGGCATTTGGAAGGTCTGTTGCAAAAAGGAAAATATGCGGAACACTTACGAAAAGGCATTTGGAAGGTCTGTGTTGCAAAAAGGAAAAATATACGGAACACTTACGAACAGGCATTTGGAAGGGGTGTGTTGCTAAAAGGAAAAATATATGGAACACTTACGAACAGACATTTGCAAGGGCTGTGTTGCAAAAAGGAAAAATATGCGGAACACTTATGAACAGACATTTGCAAGGGCTGTGTTGCAAAAAGGGAAAAATATACGGAACACTTACGAACAGGCATTTGGAAGGTCTGTGTTGCAAAAAGGAAAAATATACGGAACACTTACGAACAGACAGTTGGTAGGGCTGTGTTGCAAAAAGGAAAAATATACGAAACACTTACGAACAGGCATTTGGAAGGGCTGTGTTGCTAAAAGGAAAAATATATGGAACACTTACGAACCGACATTTGCAAGGGCTGTGTTGCGAAAAGGAAAAATATGCGGAACACTTACGAACAGACATTTGGAAGGGCTGTGTTGCAAAAAGGGAAAAATATACGGAACACTTACGAACAGGCATTTGGAAGGTCTGAGTTGCCAAAATGAAAAATATACGGAACATTTACGAACTGACAACTAGAAGGGCTGTGTTGCAAAAGGAAAAATATATGGCACACTTACGAACAGACAGTTGGAAGGGCTGTGTTGCAAAAAGGAAAAATATATGGAACACTTGCGAACAGACAGTTGGAAGGGCTGAGTTGCAAAAGGGAAAACGGAACTTACGAATAGACAGTTGGAGGGGCTGTGTTGCAAAAGGGAAATATATATGGAACACTTATGAACAGACAGTTGGAAGGGCTGTGTTGCAAAAAGGAAAAATATGAGGAAGACTTACGAAGAGATAGTTGGAATGGCTGTGTTGCAAAAAGGAAAAATATGCGGAACACTTACGAACACACAGTTGGAAGGGCTGTGTTGCAAAATGGAAAAATATGCGGAACACTTACTAACAGACACTAGGAAGGGCTGTGTTGCAAAAAAGAAAAATATACGGAACACTTACGAAGAGACAGTTGGAATGGCTGTGTTGCAAAAAGGAAAAATATATATAGCACTTACGAACAGACAATTGAAAGGGCTGTGTAACATAAAGGAAAAATATACAGGACACTTATGAACAGACAGTTGGAAGGGCTGTTGCAAAAAGGAAAAGTATACGGAACTTACGAGCACACAGTTGGAAGGGCTGTGTTGCAAAAGGGAAAGATATATGGAACACTTACGAACAGACAGTGGGAAGGGCTGTGTTGCAAAAACGAAAAACATACGGAACTTAAGAACAGACAATTGGAATGGCTTTATTGCAAAAAGGAAAAATATACAGAACTTACGAACAAACAGTTGGAAGGGCTGTGTTGCAAAAAGGAAAAGTATGCGGAACACTTACGAACAGACACTTGGAAGGGCTTTATTGCAAAAAAGGAAAAATATACGGAACTTACGAACAGACAGTTGGAAGGGCTGTGCTGCATAAAGGAAAAATATATAGAATACATGTGAACAGACAGTTGGAATGGCTGTGTTGCAAAAAGGAAAAATATATAGAACACTTAAGAACAGTTAGAATGGCTGTGTTGCAAAAAGGAAAAATATATAGAACACTTAAGAACAGACAGTTGGAAGGGGTGTTGCAAAAAGTTAAAATATGTAGAACACTTACGAACAGACAGTTGGAAGGGCTGTGTTGCAAAAAGGAAAAATATACGGAGCACTTGCGAACAGACAGTTGGAAGGGCTGTGTTGCAAAAGGGAAAACGGAACTTACGAATAGACAGTTGGAGGGGCTGTGTTGCAAAAGGGAAATATATATGGAACACTTATGAACAGACAGTTGGAAGGGCTGTGTTGCAAAAAGGAAAAATATGAGGAACACTTACGAAGAGATAGTTGGAATGGCTGTGTTGCAAAAAGGAAAAATATGCGGAACACTTACGAACAGACAGTTGGAAGGGCTGTGTGCAAAAAGGAAAAATATACGGAGCACTTACGAACAGACAGTTGGAAGGGCTGTGTTGCAAAAAGGAAAAATATACGAAGCACTTACGAACAGACAATTGGAAGGGCTGTGTTGCAAAAAGGAAAAATATACGGAACACTTACGAAGAGACAGTTGGAAGGTTTGTGTTGCAAAAACGAAAAATATATGGAACACTTACGCACAGACTGTTGGAAGGGCCGTGTTGCAAAAGGGAAAGATATACGGAACACATACGAACAGACATTTGGAAGGCTGTGTTGCAAAAAGGAAAAATATACGGAACACCTACGAACAGACAGTTGGAAGGGCTGTGTTGCAAAAAGGAAAACAAATAATGAAAACGTAAGAACAAACAATTTAAAAGGCCGTTACACATAAAAATAAAATTAGGAAAACAAGAACAAACCACTGGAAAGGTTGTAATACAAAAGAGGAAAAAATTTAAGGAAAACGAAACAAGAAACAGCTGGATAGGTGGAATTATACAGTATATAAAAAAAATATATAAGGAAAACGCAAGAACAAAAAGTGTCAAGTTCGAGGGATAAAAAACAGGGAAAACGTGTGAAAATAAATAGTTGGAAGGAAAGGATGTGCTATTGAAAAAAAAAATGGGAAAACATAAGGAGAAAAAATTGCAAACGCAGTTAAAAAAAAAAAAAAAAACGAAAACACCGGTATTTTTATATTACACCTGGACTTTTATTGACTTTAAATAGATTTTAGTGCTTGAGTATTTTAGCTCTACGTGCGCAATTCACACTAGTGTGTTTTATGAGTAATAAAGCATTTGTTATTATTATTATTATTATTATAACATACGGTTGGAGACGTCGAGTGATCAAACCTGGTGAAAACATAAAAACAAAGATAAAATATGAAAAGCATAAGAACAAACAGATGGAAAGGACGAGTTATTAAAAAAAGGGAAAACATAAGTGTCAGTTGGGAGGACTGAATTATATAATAAAAGATGGTGAAAATAAAGCAAGTAGATTAAAAATGAGGCTATACGATCCAAAAATGAGAAAGAGGCCGCCATACAAGAGAAATGACTAAAAAAAAAAAAGAAAAAAACCGTTCAAACGAAATTAAAACTAGTAAGTGAACGATACTGATAAGAAATGCGAGAATTTAAAGTACCCGAGAAGAGGGAGCGTTTAAAAAAATCCGGCGAGGCATCGAGATCTTCTAAAAAATAATAACTATGTAGTAAGGTACTTTAATAAAGCTATGGAGAGAGCAACGAGTAATGATCTCTGATGGCGTTGCTCTATCCCAATGGACTGAAGGCTGTCTGGCCTTGGGGTCTTCACTTATCTTCTGCCTCTCTTTCTCTTCCTAAACCATCACACCTAAAATAACAAAAGCGGAGAGGAAAAAGATAGGTGGACTAATCCCTAAACAAGTATGAACAGTACATGGGCTAATCCCTAAACAAGTGTGTACAGTACATGGACTAATCCCTAAGCAAGTGTGTACACTACATATGTTTTTCACATAAAGCAAACAGTGTGATCTCGAATTATCCAAGCCCACCCTTCACGGTAGGCATTGATGATCACCGCCCAGCATTTCTAGCTAGCACGAGCATCGAATAGTCATAGTCCACCATATTTCATAACGATAGCCAATACTGACCTTGGACTTGACATAACTTATTTGGGAGGGAGGGGATGGTTAAAGAATTAAAATTTCCTATTTAACTCTTAAGTTTTGTTTATTCCCTCAAGTTCCTCCAGAACATAACCTCTGTACCATAAAGAAAAACTGTATTTCAAAATTGATTATGGTCACCTTCCTTGAGAGCACTATTCCGATTGTGTGACTGCACTGTTGTTTTATTTTTTAGAGAGAGAGAGAGTTTTGTACGGGGTGACCTCCAAATAATGTTCCCTTTCCTTCACTAAAATTCATCCTAACTCTTTGATTATAGTCACTTTTCTCACTGCACCAAGGAGTTCTGCGTGTCTGTCAACAAGCCAAATGCTGACGTAGTTTAGTCTGCAGAAAAGGAAACGAATAGGATAGGAGATTGAGTTCTAATCCTAAAGGAAGCCATAGATCTTCTGCCTGAAAAATAAAAGGAAGTTCAAGGACTCGAAGAAAACAATAAACCAAAGGAAATTCCAATACTTCCCGTCTTAACTAAGGGAATGACTTCCAATACATTAGTATTTATTAAAAAAAACAAGTCGTTTTATACACTTCATTACTAGTCGCTGCACACTGACCCACAATCATACTAAACCATTTTCAAGGAAGAGAAAAACAGGCAAATAAATCTGTCGGTTCCTTTTATTCTACCTCATTTTTTCTTTCTTTCCGAGGTGCTTGAGATGATGCAATCGCCATAGGCCCTTCATCAGGAATTACATTCAGAATGCCTCTCCAGAGGCTTCTTGTGATACAGCACCAAATATTACTGACCTGTATTCATGACATTTCGAACCCAAGAGTTCTACACAAGCCATATTTCTCATGAGTTGATAGAGCCAATAATAACAGAAGCAGGTAATATGTTAATATGCATATAATACATAAACTTAGAAATCTTTTCTCTTTCATACAACAGTCTAGCACGAAGTACTGGAGCAAAATTTTATCCACAAGAGTTAAATTCTACAGAACAATCAACGCAAAGTAGCTTGCGGAAGGGTTGAAGGTGAGACAAAATATATTTATTGGCACCACTAAGACTACCAACAAAACAGCCTAGGAACCGGCAGGGAGAGGGTCCACCCTCCGCAGGCAGTGTAATGGTAACGGTCTACAGGGTAGCTACGTAGGTTTATTACAGCAGCCACAACTGTACTATTCAGAGTCCCCTTACTCATGAAACAAGACCCTCCCCCGACCCCCTACACCACTCTCTTCCAATTCCTACACCCCTATCCCCCATTCCAACAATCCTCCTTCCCCTGTACTGCCCTCCTAAATCCTGTAAAGAGCATCTCTCTCTCTCTCTCTCTCTCTCCTACTACACATAATAACACACAACTCTCACATACCAAATGACGGCAACAACCCATCCCTATACAATAGCGCCCACTATCCTACGATGGGTATGCGCATACGCTCTACCATTCCTACTCAATACGCAGAGATTCTCCCTCCTGCAATACCTAGTGTAATAACCGTGAATTAATAACTGCGTATAGCTTTTGCGAAAAAATAGCTATCTGAAAACTGAAATCTTCGATTAAAAGCACAAACATTAAGGAGAGTAACATTAATAGTGTTATAAAGAATGTCAGAAATATATGCTGATAGCAATCAAGTATAAAAGGAAGCAAAGACGCAACCGCATGGATATCAATGAACAAAATCATGAAGAAAAGTATGGATGGAAGCACTAGGACTATGCAAGGCACGCAACAATATGGTGGTGAAGATAATAGCCAGTAACCGATGACTGTACTAACCATACTCGTGAAGAAAGAAAGAGAATGCCAAATGAACAATGCCGCCACGTGTGTGTGTGTATGTATGAGAGAGAGAGAGAGAGAGAGAGAGAGAGAGAGAGAGAGAGAGAGAGAGAGAGAGAGAGAGAGAGAGAGAGAGAGAGAGCTTAATGTTCATGCTTTGAAGAACGAAAAGACGCGTGATGGGGCAACAGATAAACACCGAAGCTCAGAAAGTACATAGAATAATAAACTGAGGGTATGCAGTGGTCCTAGCAAAGAGGATGTCTTAGGGCAAGTATGAGGACAAGAAGTTTGAATGTTTCCTCCGAGGAACTCTGCTGGGTACCTCTTTCATCCCAAAAGACGAGGCGCCCGAAAGCGATACTTGCATAATGCATAGGTTAACAATAATGTTGTGAAAATGTCGAACGGAAGAGATGGGAACAGTGCACCTGCGTGAACAGTCTACAACTGCACGAGGCGGTCGCCTCTCCCAGCGACGACGGAGAGGACAACTTGAGCTGGAAAAGGTGGAGGTGGCCTGGAAGCTAAGGCAATCCCGGCAATGGAGACTCGGTGCCATCAGGGTCCATGGAACTGGGTGCCTCTGCAACGGATGAGAGCCCATGGCGCCGACGACGCAGATGGGCACTGCCGTCGCCGCCCGCGCCACCGCGGTCGGCGCGGTGACCGGAGGACCTCGGCAGAGGAGGCGGAGGACGAGGAGGACGAGGAGGCGGTGTATCATGGAGTGGTGCATTTAACATTTGAGAGGCTGGAAGCAGTTGCGGTAAGCGCGACGCCCCTTGAGAATGGGAAGTGCAGGGGAGGAGAATAACAATGTGAAAGTGGGATGACGAGAAAGGGGAACGCAAACTATAACGAACAAGGGGAAGGGGAAACACAAAGTAAATAGTGGAAAGAGGGGAATAAGCGAGGGCGAAGGCAAGGGTGGCGAGAGGGCCCGGAAAGGGAAAAGCAGAGGGGAGAGGGCGAGGGTAGGAAGAGGGCAAGAACAGGGAATAACCAAGGGAGAGACGAGAAAAGAAAGAACAGACAGAGAGAATGAGGGGAGAGCAAGAAGGGCAGAAACAGATCAAGGAATGGAAAGCACATAGGACAGGGGGCGATAATGTTATCTTCAAAAACTTTTACATTATATGCATATATCCCGAAAACCCCGTTAACATGAACGTCTTCCACCTCCTCTTCCCTCTTCTGCTTCTTCTTCTTCTTCTCCTCCTCCTCCTCCTCCTCCTCCGACGTCTTCAAGAACAAAGAAAGTGTTATTAACGTAATCATACGAGGGTGTCGCTTTTCACTTGTCTTCGCGTCTTATTAAAAACACGATTCACATATTTCTCCAAACGCAGAATCATGTATACACATACACATAAATACATACATACATATCTGGCAGAAGCAAAATAATATTGAAATGAATATAAACATCACGAAAAAGATTATTCATTATAATTACTATTCAAGGGGGTTTTGAAGGGGAAGAAAATTTAATGAGACCTGTATTACTCTGAATCTCGGTCGCGTCTCATTATTATTATTATTATTATTACTATTACTATTATCATTCCTATAATTCTTTCTTTCAATGGACGAAGAAGGCGAGGAAGAGGAAGGAGACGCTCCCCAGAGTCAGACAAAGCTGCATATTAACTATCTGTTGTTTTCATCAAATGTAGATACACATATATTTTTATTACCGTCATAACCATCATTCCCAGTGCTCATATCACATTATGATACAGCGTCGTCACATTTCATCATCGGTTTCTCTGTAAATGCTGTGACCTGTGCGATATTCTTAAGAAAACTATGATCACAACACACACGTCTATTCACTGCCCTAGCAACCATCGCCACCATTATCAATATAAATACACATCATCATCATCAACAGTGCAGAAATTACTGTAACACTGATAACACGCGGAGTTCACCATCATTTTCATATTTCTGGTGATGAAGATGGTGTACAGTTATCAACATTCTATCACCACTACTATCACAACCATTATCGCCGTAACCGCCGGTAACAATTTCCTTATTTGCATGATACGCTGGAGTCACCCCATCAGAGGCCCACCAGATAAAAAAAAAAAGCGATTAAGAAAAAGTTCACTTTCAGGAAATGACTGCTAGACTTGTAACTTAGTCTGACACACAAAAGAGTTTCAGGTGTTCTCATCTCATTAAACAACATTCACTCATCCTTTTGATTTACTCATGTCTCCCATAACAGGACATCAAAATGACGGGCAAGGAAGTACGGGACTGGAAGTAATCATTCATAACAGGCGATTATGAAAGGAATGTTGTAAGAGACGTCAAAGCAATGATGGTCATCGAATTTGTTGATAAACTACGAAAAAATGAGGAGAGATAAGTCACACAGAGCCACAAACAAGTAAAACAAGCAAGAAACAACAAGGAAGAACTCTGTAACCAACAAACCACCAGAATCATTCGACACAGTAAAAAAAAAAAAAAAGTGTTACAAACCGAACCGTTTTCATTACAATCGCGTTCAAAGGAACGTGACTGATATAAAGCGACATAAAGCAAACACCAACAAAAAGAAACTCACAGAGCGGTATTGTAACGTTCTTTAAACGGAGGCGGTTAGATACTCACTTAACAAAAGCACAAAACACGAAAAAACCCTTGCTGAAACCACGTACATAAAAAAATTATTTAATCATACAAAAATAATGGAGAGAGAGAGAGAGAGAGAGAGAGAGAGAGAGAGAGAGAGAGAGAGAGAGAGAGAGAGAATCAGGACAAAAATGTACCAATAACGGGGTGCTTTCATAACAGAAAAAGGACCAAGTCCTTCGTACCGATCTAAGTACAGTGTAAAACAAAAAAAGAAAAAGAAAGAAGAAAAATAATCAGTACCTTACCGGCGACCGACCAATGAACAACAACAACAACTTCAGAGATGTGTCAAATTTTTTAGTACACGGTTTAATAAAGACTTTCCAAGCTGGATGCTACTATTTCGGCTCATCCCAACAAAGTGAATAAAGAAAACCAGAGTCCATTCTCGTGTTCTGGCACGGGGACATGGCTGCTCCACAAAGCGCAGAAGGCACACCTCACTCCTCACGGTCTTCGGCCGGAGAACAACCACTTGCCATTACTCTTAAACACTTCCATAAACATGTGACGTGATGACGTCCATGAACGCACGGATGAATGATGGGCAATGGTAACAGGAGTGAATGAGTTAGTCAATATATGAATGAGGGCAATGAAAGTATGAATGACAGAGTGGGGGCAACGGAGCCATGAATGAGAGAATGACGACAACGAAAACATGAATGAATGGAACAAGGCCAATGACAATATGAATGAAAATCAAAGCGGATGGAAGAATGGGAGGAAATGAATGAATGAGGAACAACGAAAATGTGCATACGATATAACAATAAACCCATTCTAAAGACTGCCCGTGCTAAACCAGTTATGGACAACTTTTTCTGTTTCTTCTATTTAAGACGGATTGGAAATTATAGACACCACACCAGATAGAAAGATTACATGGAGATTACCTGGAAATCGGTTTCTCCTTGGGGAGAAAAGGATTATCAAGGAAAGGCCCTCAGAGAGAGAGAGAGAGAGAGAGAGAGAGAGAGAGAGAGAGAGAGAGAGAGAGAGAGAGAGAGACTCAGTATATCTTTTTTTTGCTTAGGGCACAAGTTAATTTATCAAAGTATTCTCTATACACCTCAGACAGAAATTACAATGATATGGGAGTATTTCATTCGGTCTCCAAGATTAATGTAGTAGTTCAAGGTAACCCAATCAATGAAGAATCTGCAGCTAAGTCCAATTAATGAATTACTTTACTTTAGCTCTTCATATGCGACACAGAAGGTAAAAACATTACTTTAAAGAGAAGACCCGTCAACACCACACAATTAAGAAAATCTAATACCCAACTTCACGGTTCAGGCTAAAGACAAAGAACTTTCAGAAAAATAAAATAAATATAAGTAAAATAAAAAATATAAATTAAGCAATATATACATATAGATTTTTCCAAATCAAAATGGGTTTGAAATATTTCACGACATTTTCATGATCTCAGCGAGAACACTTTCTCCACAATATCCTCCTATGGTTTGCACTACTGCCATCTGGCTAAATCTAAAACTGAGAAGCCTTCATACGGCCTTAATAGTCTACTGTCTACAATCATTCACAACAATGCCTACACAGACTCCCAATACATATAACAACTTCACTTTCTTTTACAAAATAAATAAAAATTAAAACGGATTACGTTCAGTCATGTACAATCTGCAAGATATAATAATAATAATAATAATAATAATAATAATAATAATAATAATAATAATAATAATAATACTCGAGTCAAAACTCAACGCCGAAAACATGACGAAAGCCATAAACATATGGGCAGTACCAGTAATCAGATACAGCGCAGGAGTAGTGGAGTGGACGAAGGCTGAACTCCGCATCATGGACCAGAAAACTAGGAAACACATGACAATCCACAAAGCACTACACCCAAAAGCAAATACAGACAGACTATACGTAACACGAAAGGAAGAGGGGAGAGAGCTACTAAGCATAAAGGACTGCGTCAACATTGAGAGCAGAGCACTGGGGCAATATCTGAAAACCAGTGAAGACGAGTGGCTAAGGAGTGCATGGGAAGAATGATTGATAAAAGTATACGAAGACCCAGAAATATACAGAGACAGGAGAGTGAAAACAGAACAGAGGAATGGCACAACAAACCAATGCACGGACAGTACATGAGACAGACAAAAGAACTGGCCAGCGATGAAACATGGCAATGGCTACAGAGGGGAGAACTCAAGAAACACATGGAATGCTAACAGCGGCACAAGATCATGCCCTAAGAACCAGATATTCCAAAGAACAATTGATGGAAATAACATCTCACCCACATGCAGGAAGTGCAATATGAAAGGCGAGACCATAAACCACATAGCAAGCGAATGTCCGACGCTTGCACAGAACCAGTAGAAAAAGAGGCATGATTCAGTAGCAAAGCCCTACACTGGAGCCTGTGCAAGAAACACCAGCTAACTTGCAGTAATAAGTGGTACGAACACCAACCTGAGGGAGTGATAGAAAACGATCAGGAAACGATCCTCTGGGACTATGGTATCAGAACAGATACGTGCCAGTAGACCAGACATGACGTTGATCAACAAAACCAAGAAGTATCACTCATTGATGTCGCAATACCATGGGGCACCAGAGTAGATGTGAAAGAAAGAGAAAAAATTGATAAGTATCAAGACCTGAAAATCGAAACAAGAAGGATATAGAATATGCCAATGGAAATTGTACCCATAATCATAGGAACACTAGGCACGATCCCAAGATCCCTGAGAAGGAATCTGGAAAAACTAGATGCCGAAGTAGCTCCTGGACTCGTGCAGAAAAGTGTGCTACTAGAAACAGTGCACATAGTGAGAAAAGTGATGGACTCCTAAGGAGGCAGGATGCAACCCGGGACCCCACACAATAAAAAAAAAATCCACCCAGTCGAATGTGATGACCGTGATAGACCAAATAATAATAACAATAATAATAATAATAATAATAATAATAATAATAATAATAATAATAATAATAATAATAATAATAATTTCAAGTGGCAGAAGTTAGCAAAATTTTTCTGTATATCATGAATACTAACATCAAATCTGCTAACTTTCTCAAGTAACACTACTAAGTGCAACAAGTTTTGATGGCATAAATGTTATAGAATTTTATTAGTACAATAATAAAATGATTTCTTTTTAAATACGCAACATTCTCATTCTTACTATAAAGTTAACATTTTTATAAACAATCAAAGTAACTTTGCATTACTATGCACTAAACAAAAGTCTGAGTCGTCTTTAGAGAAATATATAAATTTTAGAGCATACAGTAAATCTTGTTTACAGTGCATGTAACATTCTTAAGGTTTCTATATAGGGAAGCACTTGCATGCAAGCCACTAACGAGTTTATCAAGTCTTGGAGCAACGTTAAGAGACTACTGTGCTTCATGGCTGCTTCACGCTGCGTACGATTTCCGTCTCTTTCTTAGTTTTCATTACGAGAGTTGCATTTTTGCCAATGTACTTAGCTGGCAAAGACAGGGGCTTTTTATTACTGTTTTTTTTTATTAACAGTTTACACTAATCCTAATTAAAATAAGACCTACGCTTTATATAGTTTCAATAATTCAGCTTTAAATTCAACAATCGCATTTAAACCTGTTTCGGAAGGAAGTGAATTTCTTAACACTTCCCTAGTTATAACCAATGAATTTAAGGTCTTAAAATCCTCCATACCACCAAAGCTTAACTGCATACGACAAAACGTACATAGACAACAAGTTCAATAACACTGAAACAAACTTCTGAAGCGATTTAGGTAACTGAACAGTCGTGGAAAAGTTAAGTATACCTTAGTTTAACCAGACCACTGAGCTGATTAACTGCTCTCCTAGGGCTGGCCGGAAGGATTAGACTTATTTTACGTGGCTCAGAACCAATCGGTTACCTAGCAACGGAACCTACAGCTTATTGTGGAATCCGAACCACATTATACCGAGAAATGAATTTCTATCACCAGAAATAAATTCCTCTGATTCTTCACTGGCCGGCCGGAGAATCGAACGCAGGCCTAGTACAGTGCTAGCCGAGAACGATATCGACCCGTCCAATGAGGAACTGAACATTCCTGGAATTATGTGCATCAAGTCTTGGGGAAAAGTTGGGTATAATTACTTCAATATTATTACTATATTCATAATTAAAACATTAGGGTAGACGGTAATCCTCTGACTCAGGTCCATCAGAACTTAACTCTAGACACACTTAAAAAAATATCAAAACAATCCAATCTGTTAAGTAGGTTTTGCTATTTGACTTTTTCATTTTTGCTCTTATGAGGACGGGGCACAGTAGTGATAAAATCAACACTTTGGAATGTTCATTCGACCATCTTCTCCAGACCTGTCCAAGGTATTCAGAATCAAAGCCCAAATATGAACATGAATAAAAACTAAAATGACAATATTAAACGCTGAACAGATTTAAATCTGCTGGCCCAGGTGCGTACTGTATTTTGAAAAGTACACAAAAGCATCTATTCCATGAAACTTGCTGGACCAGCCTGATTTGTTTTGGGGAGTTAGGGCTCAGGGTTGGGGGGAGGGACACAATTGCACTTTGGAAACTTCAATCTCACCATGGGTTAAAAAAAATTTGCAATTTCAAACCTCTTTTTTCAATTTTATCTAAGTTTAAGCAACCAGAGGCCGGCCAGAAAAGATTATATATATGAAAATGAAAATAATAATAATAATAATAATGTAAGTAATAAAAATCCACAATTATATAGTAAATATATTACAATGTAAAATGAACCAAAGACTTTCGAACACCTGAACGGTGTTCCTCATCAGTGTTAACGTTAAAAGGCATTTTAACGTTAACACTGATGAGGAACACCGTTCAGGTGTTCGAAAGTCTACGTTAACACTGATGAGGAAGGTGTTCGAAAGTCTTTGGTTCATTTTACATTGTAATATATTTACTATATAATTGTGGATTTTTATTACTCAGATTGTTTTTCACGAAATTGTGAATCTATTAGCAATAATAATAATAATAATAATAATAATTACACTGTCTGACTCATGGAATTCAACTTAAACAGGTGCACATTGACAACATACGTTTTTTCTTAATATTTACAGGAAGTGATGCTTACAATATTAATAGTGCTTTGGAATTTCTGTTCCTTAAGTGTATTGTATTCATATTGTAAAATTAATTTTGATGCTCTATTCAAGGACAACATTTGGAGAGGAGTTGAACTAAAATAAGAAACAGAAAACACTCTGGAACTAATTCATGTTTGCTTAAGGCAAAATCCACAATGTTTTCAGCAGATTTTAGCAACAATACTTGATTTAATCATTACATACCATGCTCATAATAATGAAAGTCCTCACCTAAGTTTGCTCGAGTTACTCTGGGTGCTGTACTATATACAGAAATGAAAAAATTATTGCCATCTACTCAAGATTATGATGAACCTGTGTAATTTTTCTCTGGCGAGTGAGGTGGAGTAGGAACTTCAAATTGACACAGGTGAAGCTTTTGGAATTTACATTCCTTAATCCATCATAGTCCTACTGTTTAGTCTACATGGAAGTTGTCTTTGATATTGTTAAAGTTACTCAAGGCGAAAGTTCCAAGGAAATAAACTGAACAGATGGCACTCTGCAGAACTAAACACACTCTTACTGAACTCAAGGTATTGTGTAGTACTAAGCATTTATTCATAAACATTCAATTACACGGTTTCCATCGGCCACGAGAGCAAAATACTACGATTCCATTTCTTTGGTTCTTAAGGTCAATGCCACAGTGACACTGGTTCGTGTGTTTTAAATTTTAAAGGTTATGCTTTCAAACTGCTGAAGTTTTTCAAGGTCAAAATCTGAAGAGGAATAAGAATATGAGCAATTACATTATACCTCTTCTCTGTGTCATGTTATAACAATAATAATTTGTGGAAAGATTTGTAATCGTAATTGCGAGCTGCTTAATAAATCTTTATGGTCTGATTTTTCAACAAGAGCAGTATAATTTGACGAAAATGCACACTTGTATAACAGTTTTGTCCTTAAAAAATGTTTATCGCTATTCCGGATCAAGATGTAGCAACACCAAGTCAGCATAATATACTGTATTCTGAATGACTTGGACATATTTACTAAAAGTAACATGACACAAGGAAATCATATTTAAAAAATAAGAACCAATATAATATATACTATAAATGTGAGACTTCTTCACCTGCAAACATTTCATTAGCAACTTCAGTACTGACCGACGCCTTATTCAACGAGTCATATCATTCTAAAATGAAGCTCTATCCTGCTGCATTTTTGATGAGCTTTCTCATATACACCTGAAATGCGGCTTCAATCTGCTGCATTCTAAAGAGCTAAGTCCCAGTGACACACAATGAAATGCTATCCAAGAGCAGACCCCGTAACATAAAACATCCTCTACAGGCTGAACAGAGAGAATTTACACATAACAAAATTTCGAAGCCCCCAAAAAACTCACAAATATCCAAAATAATGTTATTGCACGATTATGAATTGCAAAAATTTAAATCAAGAAACCTTTCATGCCTCAACAACTATTTAACCATGACGAGCTTTAAAAAAAGGCCTTGAATAACCTTTACTATAAAAATAATTCACGAGAATTTTTTGCATTATTTACTACTACATATATATAAAAAAATTTTAGACTGTTCAAGTCATCTTAAATATAAATCAATTTTAAGTCACCTACTTTCTTTCTGCAAATAAATAACCCTAAAAAATTAAAACAACACAATGAACTACATTATGCCATAACACGAAAGGAATCAACAAAATAGAAAAGGGAGAAAACCACAAAATTCACTACGAAGAGTTCTGTTTTCAGGTTAAGAGGAGTCTGATTTCTTCTATTCCCTAAGCAGGTTCAGGGCAAGTCTCCTCTGACTTCGGTTGTTTTCATAACAGATTGTAATGCTGAACCACTCACTTAATAATTCATGCAACTTCACACTAATAACAATCGCGTCACTGCCTGGGTAACAGAACTAATAGAGTTGCAACTACCCCAATGGAAGTAAAACAAGGAAAAGTTGGTTTCAATTATAAAACTCAAGGTAAACTACTTAAAACTATACTCACTGAAACTTGTGTTTGGTTAAGAGGTTGATAAGGAACTTCATACATGTATGATAAAAACATACTGCAACTATACCGTTTGAATCTAAGAAATTGATGTTTACCTTGTGGAAACAAGTCCAACTTGATTTATTCAGCATCATGCAACACAGATTTTAACAGAAAGCAATTCCATTTACGGTAAACGTCATCACAACAGCACATGGATTACACTGTCATTAAAATTGGAGAAACAGTAATTTTGGGTCTTAAATTGACCCACAATCTTGACAGAAGCTCAAAGTAAAATTTATTTGGAAAAATTTATCACCAATACCCAAGGTGCATGGCATCTATGGTTCACTGAATTTACTTAAAAATACACTGACCTTTAAAAAGATTTGTCACATAAAAACAATGTAATGATCAAGAATATTCAAGAGACTGGTTGGATTTGACAGGTACCTCATGGAATGGAACAGAATAGAATAGAATAGAATACAGAATTTAGGCCAAATGCCAAGTGCTGGGACCTATGAGACCGTTCAGCACTGAAAGGGAAATTGACAGTAAGAAGGTTTGAAAGGTGTAACTGGAGAAAAATCTCGCAGTTGCACTATGAAACAATTGTTAGGAGAGGGTGGAAAGTCAGGGGGAAGAAAGAGAATATGAGGTACAGTAAAAGGAATGAAAAAAGGATGCAGCTGGGGGCCGAAGGGATGCTGCAAAGCCCCTTAAGTAATCCGTACAGTGCACCACGTGAGGTGCACTGACAGCATTAACCCCCAACAGGTACCTCATGAAATGGATTTAGTTTTACAGAGAAGGTATTTTTTCTTTCTTTTAAATAGAGATGAATTTCTTTTGCGAAATAAATAGGGGTTCTTTAATATTTCTCTAACTACTAGTAACCTACTTTATATGTAAAAGATATCTGTATTCCACTGAAGATTAATTTTTTAGTTCATTTCACCAGAACAATGAACCAATAATAAAAAGGTTCTTCAAGGATTTTCACTGATTTGGTATGATCATATTTTGAATAATATATATGTACATGGAACTCATTGAAGAAACTTATTATACTGTATGTATATGTATATATATATATATATATATATATATATATATATATATATATATATATATATATATATATATATATGTGTGTGTGTGTGTGTGTGTGTGTGTGTGTAAATCTTTTAAGAAACTTATATATATATATATATATATATATATATATATATATATATATATATATATATACAGTACAGTGAAACCCGTATTCAGGGAAGCGCACCAACCCCCTTGAATAGCTAAAATCATGAATACTTAAAACCCTCTAAAAACACTTAGAACTGCCCATTTTGATAGTTTAAACACAAGAAAAACCCTGTAGAAATGCTTATACCTGAGTATTTTAATAGTTTCATCACAAAAAGTGCATTTATTCATGAAAATTTTATAAAAATACAGTAATTAGTGAATATTTCTCAGTGAAAAATACCACGAATGGGCGAATTTTCCGCAAATAATGGGTAGAATGCGTGAGTCCACAAATACAGGGGTTTACCGTATGTATGTATGTATGTGTGTGTGTGTGTGTGTGTGTGTGTATATATATATATATATATATATATATATATATATATATATATATATATATATATATATATATATATATATATATATATATATATATATATATATAAATATATATATATATATATATATATATATATATATATATATATATATATATATATATATATATATACATATATACATATATACATATATATATATATATATATATATATATATATATATATATATATATATATATATATATATATATATATATATATATATATATATATATATATATATATATCAATACAGCATGAAGGAACTCGTGCTTGAGAATATCACTAAGTCCACGTCGGAAGGTGAGTGAAAACCGGGACTTTGAACAAGTACTTTCGTAGTTTATTCTACATTTTCAAGTGTGAACTTGAAAATGTAGAATAAAATACGAAAGTACTTGTTCAAAGTCCCGGTTTTCACTCATTCACACTTGAAAATGTAGAATAAACTACGAAAGTACTTGTTCAAAGTCCCGGTTTTCACTCACCTTCTGACGTGGACTTAGTGATAACACTACCCTACATACAAACATGTTCCCTTCCAAACGGCCGTTTGTACCTTGAATTGTTCGTAAGTTAGTCTTCATGTCTATTTCAGTACAGTATGATAGAAGTTAATACAGTACTGCAGAGGAATTTATTTCTGGTGATAGAAATTCATTTCTCGTCATAATGTGGTTTGGATTCCACAATAAGCTGTAGGTCCCGTTGCTAAGTAACCAGTTGGTTCTTAGCCACGTAAAAATAAGTCTAATCCTTCGGGCCAGCCCTAGGAGAGCTGTTAACCAGCTCAGTGGTCTGGTTAAACTAAGATATACTTTTTAAAACACAATACAGTGCTGTACACTGTTTATACAGCTGTATTCTATAGAGTACAGTATTTTAGTAAAACGAATGATACATAAAACCTAAATAAATATTGATGATAACTTACGCCTGACAGAGGGGAGACCTCCGAAAACAATGCAAATTTACGATCATGTTTGTTTGTATCTCTGAATGTTCATGAGTAGTGTGAGTGTGTGTATGTATGTATATATTTATTTATATATACATATATATACATGTAAATAAATTATATATATATATATATATATATATATATATATATATATATACTGTATATATACATACACACATAATATATATATATATATATATATATATATATATATATATATATATATATATATATATATATATATATATATATATATATATATATATATATATATATATATATATATATATATATATATTTCAGCCTAGGCCAATTGTACCTCGAAAATGTGTTGAAATAACACTAAAGCACTTTCTACTCCTTCTTCTATTTTTCCTGTGGTCTTGGCTGAATATATTGTCACATGCTATTTAGTGACATAAAAGCATATATTATACATACATTATATATATATATATATATGTGTGTGTGTGTGTGTGTGTAAGAATTGTAAATTACATCCCCATGATTTTTCAAACACAAACATTCAGCTACAAATGTTGTTTAACATCCAATTCACTCTGCTTCGAAATAATATACAGTATATTTATATATGCCGAAGGGGGATTATAATCGATAAGTGGTTTGTCATCTTATTGGCTTGAACTGCTGACATGAGAACCGACGACGTTCAGTGATGTGTTTTAAACCACTCAGCTATCAAGAGAGGTATGAGTTGATACCGACTCTGCTGTATAAATCCCCATCAAACGCGGGTATTTGTACTTAGTTTCAGCAACAAGCCCTCACTGCCATGACAGCAGAGTCAGTATCAACTTGTACCTCTCTTGATAGCTGAATGGTTTAAGGTGCGTCACTCGATATCATTGGTTCTCGTGTCAGTGGTTCAAGCCAGTGAGATGACGAACCACTCATCAATTATAACTCCCCTTCGGTATATAAATACATATAACATTTCCATAGTAGAGTGAATTGGATAGTAAATGACATTTGTATC
Organism: Macrobrachium rosenbergii; assembly: GCF_040412425.1. Lineage (NCBI taxonomy): Eukaryota > Metazoa > Arthropoda > Malacostraca > Decapoda > Palaemonidae > Macrobrachium > Macrobrachium rosenbergii. Next base: position 8,591,606 of record NC_089743.1, on the reverse strand, counting down.
CTAATGTTTGTATATGTGTATATAATATCTGTAGCTTGATGTTTGTATATATGTATGTGTGTGTATATATATACACAGAATCTACTGGTCACTTTTTACCAGATACATATATAATAGCCACAGTGCCCTCTTAACTTCTTGAGTTCTTCGTGCTTTTTTGGATACGCTTGTCACTACAAAACCCTATGATCCAAGTGCAAGAAATGTGGAGAAATAATGATGCACGGTAGCAGGAAACAAGTATACAGGCTTCATGTCAATCTATTTTATGCATCTTTTAGCACAATGAATCATAAGGTTTCAAAAAAAAGACCATGAGAGCATGTATGGTTGTGCTTGGCATAAAACTGGGAGTAATTAAATCCTGGTCATGGTAAATGAAATAGGACCCTGTATGAGTGTTTAACTTGCCTGCATCCATTGTTTGTACTATGTGCTGTATCTACAAAGAGAGAAAAATGTTCTTGAAAGCTGCAAATTTTGCTACTGGTTCTGCTAACAACAAAGTTGTTTTCTCTTAATCAGAATCCATAAATGGATGGAATGGAGAGTTTAGTGGTTGAATGAACTGGTGAGTGTAAACACCTTGGTGTTCAGTTACACTAAGGAGAAATCAGTCATCTTTTTCATAAGCTGAGATAGAAAACACTGGACGACAGAGGGAAGAATTTTAAAAGTAGAGTATCACGGTAGTCATAGGTGGTTTGACTATTTTTAAGACCGCAGCTTGACAGCTTATAGGTTATTGGACAGGGTGCTAGGCTGATGGCTGACAGTGAAGCTGCCAAAAAAATTTCCAAGATTGGTTATTCATATAAGAAAGTGTTTAACAGTAATGAAGATGAAATTTACTGGAAAAATTTGTAAACATGGCATTTACTGTGAAAGAAAAGAAAGCATGATAAGATACACAATGCATCAAATGATGAGTTTAATGTTATGTCTGTTATTCCTATTAGTGTTTCAGTCAAGCTCCTGCTTGTGTAACATTTGAAAAATCCAAATGCACTTGTGTTTCATTTGCATCCAAGCAAGTTTTTTTGTGAGTGGAAAAATTACTGTTGACAATGTAACTTCCACATGTTGACAATTTAACTTCCACAATAAGTGTTTTGTGGTTGTCCAAAAGTGTGGTGTTCTCTGACCTGGCATGAACAAGTACGAAAAAGCTCCCGGAAGTGTAAACCACATACAGTGCACACATACAATAGACATTTATTATTGCATTCCATTAAACATAAATGTCTTTGTAAATGAGAAATCTGCCATAAAAATATATATCTTTTTTACAATCAGAGAGTGAGCAAGCTTTTATTGTTTTGATTTCATACTCTTATAATACAAAAAATATAATCAGCCTTAATTAACAGACATATTTATCTTAGCATTCAGTAAAAAAAATAGTTTTTTCAAATGAAAGGAGGAAGGTTACTAAAAAAAACTTCTGTTTGAAAAGTGAGAGGAAAATGAATTAACTTATATTTTATTTTTAATTTAAAATGTTTTGCTTTCATACATCTGATGTCCAGTCACAGTGGTCCCATCTCTACTTGCATGGTTGATGGTGGGGAGTCAGGAACTAAAGTAAATTAGTCAGTCACTACCACAACTTCCCCCTAATGGAAAAGGGATTATTTGCACCCTCAGGAAGAGTCATGGTGCCTTTTAAGGGAACATCTAGTGATGAGGGCAGTAAGAAGTCAGCAAGAATAGAATCTTCAAGGGTGAAGGGCAGTTAAAGTCATAAACTCAGGTTCAAAGAAAGTTGGTGGCCAAAGCTCTACTGAAGCTCAAAATGTAAGGACCTGAAGATGAGGTCAATTTTTGACTACTGAAGAGAAATTGACTACTGAAGAGCTGCAACAAAATTTTGCTGCATAATGACATACAGTAATCCTTATTCTAATACAGGTCATAAAAGTTGCTTCTAATTGCAAAAGTCATCAACTGTTTTCATGAACTTCATCTGTTCATAAAGGTAATCCCTTGTTTAAAATATGGAGTAAGCCTTTGGGTTTTAGACTTAGTTATCTCTTCCATCAGCATTTAATACCCTGGGTTGCTCTTGTCACTGCCTAGCAATAAAACTTTCTTCTTGGATACTATATCCCCACCCTTCTTCAGGAGTCAGATGAAGTTATTCATATTAAATCTCTTGAAATTGTCCCTTGTTCTTCAGCAATTTATTTCTGTCAGTGGGCAGGATTGTGATCTACATCCACATCCAGGGTTGCACAAAGAATTAAGTGGCAATAAAAAATGAACCCTTTTGAGTATCTTCTTCAGCCCCATCCTAATCAGTGACGTATATAAAACTGTTCAACAAGCTTCATCTTGTATATTCTCTTTCAAGACAATTCCCTGTTACACAGGATGAATGATAAGAGGTCTGGTTGGGGGTAGAAAGAGGCAACAAACCTGGCCATCAACGCTCACTAAAACTTGGAAAAACAGGAAAGCAAGAACATTATTGGGCAACAAATAGCTCAATCTTTGTTGTATTCAATGCTGATTATCTTTCTGTAGTAACAGATAATTACAATAATACGCAAGTTGAAAAAACACAAATTTTCATGACAATTTGCATTTTTCCTAGATATAAAAATTGAAGTCTTATAACTGGATACCGTCAGCATGAGCTGGTCCAGTAACTGAAGCTTGGTAACAAGTGGAAGAAAAGTGTCACTCAGTAAGCAGCATCACTCTTCCTTCGGCCAAGAAGATTGGCAGACATATTGGAGTGTGCTCTCAACATGGCAGCTTGGGTATTTCCTTGTTTATGGATTATGCCTATCAGGATTGTGACCAGAATTATTGTGCCCAAAAATTATTCTCTGGAAAGAATGGTCAGTGATGTCCTGGTCTTAAACAAGTGTGTGCTAGGTGCAGGTTGCCTATGACAATCAACCCTCATTCTGCAAGTTCAGCTTCCTGAGACCAGGAACACACAAGGTCATGGTTCTTTGTGTTTTCTGAGGGCAATACATCATCAACAGTACCTAGCAGTATCCCTCCTTGTTCTATGCTTAAATTACACCCCACTGCTCCTACTGAGACAGGGTCTGCTTTTTCTACCTTTGCACAGTCCATGAAGCATATGTGTGGACCACACGATGATTCGCTCGCTCTCTCTCTGTGCATGATACTTTAGATGCTGTGCCTGCCATTCCCTTTGTTTCAATTCCCTTCCCATCTCACCAGCCACTGGTAGTACTACTCCAAGACATCCCCAAGATACGAAGGTGATATGAAGGCATTGCAACCTCTTCTCAACCTTCTGGTACAGTCTTCGCTCTATGCCTTTCTGGAACATATAGCTTCAGCCAAAAGTTCCCTATATGGATCATTCTCAGAGGACCCCATCTCTTCAACCATGGTTTACACCACCTCGACCCTGTTCATGTTAAGGTCATGGATGCTCTTGCTGTAGCTACCCTGACAGCTCCTGCTCATCCCCTCAAGGATGTCTCCTTGAACCTTGTCCTTGGTGGATGCAGCAAGGCCCATGGTCAGGGAAGGTCAAAGAAGCACAATCACGCTTCTTCCTCATCTTCCTCCTCCTACTCGCCTTCTTCCACCTTTTCCTAATCTTCAGATCAGTGGAAGCACAGGAAAAAGACCCAGAAGGCAGCCTCTGCAAGATGCCTAAGAAGTCTTCTTAATGCTGGGGCCATTCTGTTGGAAGTAATGACAGTCTTAGCATCTGTTTGCTAGAGCAGGTGATCATGGGAAGTTCAGGTGCATCCATGCACAAGCCCACTAATGACTGATCTCTGTTGCATGGGTCCACTCATGCTCAGTCACTGGTGTTCAACCTCTTTTGCTCCATTGCCTGCACACCCTTCTCAGGAGTGGAAGACTGAACTTGACTTTTCTTGTGTTTGCACCTCTTCAGAAGTTCACTGAAAAGAGTCTGCACTTCCCAGACTACAGTCATCATAGCTATCCAAAGCTATCTTGGTACTCTCTTGGACATGTTCATGATCAGTTTACTGATCATTGCTGGTATGGGTGTAACCCTGTGTGTGGTAATGGCTCAAAAATTTGCATCCCAGTGCCATCTCAGAGGGAGCACAGCCTGGGGTCAAACCCGCCAGCTCAATGCTCAGGACAAGCAATGTACCATCTTACTCATCTTGATTAAATTGTGAGGCCAGCTGGGTTGGTTAAGCTTCTCTGTCAGGTTGTAAGGGCAGTAACAGTAATTGTGTTCAAGGGCAGTAATGGTGATCATGTTCAATCAGCTTTAGTGTCTTTGAACCATAACTCAGTATCTTGGACTTGTTCTAGACACCTGTCACGATTCCCTGAGAGGGGGCAGGGTAGAACTACAGTGTATCCCTTTACTCTGGCAAAGGATCCAGTTAATGCTGTCTAGAGTTCTTCTGGACTTCATAGTCCTTTGCCCATGTAAACCATGAACACCAAGTAAGAAGAGGCATTTTTGAAGGTCTCTGAGCTTATTCATGAGCACAACAGTCTCAGGGAAGCGACCAGGCTACCCCTTGGCACCTGGTACCCTTTACTGAGAGCATCCTGGTTTTTACACCAGGAGTAGCCACAGTTCTTTCAGTTTCCCTGGTTCTGGCTTGTGTGATGTGTTCTGAAAGAGGTAAGACTCTTCTATCTCTGGATCAGAGAATTCTCTACTCTCCATTTGCTGTACCAGAGGCATTCTTGAAGATCTTTGCAGTAAACAAGGAATTAGACCTAAACTCGTGTTCAGGGCAGATTCTCTTCTGTGTAACAAATGAAACTGACATGCCCTATCAGCAACCAATAAGTTTTAAGGTACGGCAGATATTAGCTTCCGAACAAAAAAAAAAAAAATAATAAATGACATGTACAATACTCACAGCGGCTACCAAAAATAGGCGACAAAATGGCTTAGCTCCTTAAAATCAATCCCAACAACCCAGACAAAATTTTTGTCCAAGGTTAAGTCACAAGTTATAAACCATATTCTTTATTCCAGATGTACTAATAAGGTTTGGCAACAAAGATCATGAAACAAAACTCAAACTTATATATATATTAAGACAGTTCTAAGGTGACTTACCCAAAAATACTGGGTTCAGCCACAAGATTGTAGCGCCTTTCCCAGTAATATCAGCATGACCACCATATTAAGAAGACCCCTGGTTTTCTGCCAAAACACCTATGGGGTAAGGACTTACCATACCACCTCTGAAACACAGTGTAGTTGAATTGTTTGAGATCATGGCACTAGTGTTTCAGGAATACTGCCCCTGATGACCACCCTGTACACTCAGAGACTTCTTCAAAAGAAAAATTTCCGAAGAAAGCCAACAATGTGCAGTGAACCCCCCATATTCACGGGGGATACGTACCGCACGCCCCCGTGAATAGCTAAAACCCGCGAATACTTAAAACCCCTCTAAAAACACTTAGAACTGTCCATTTTGATAGTTTAAACATAAGAAAAACCCTGTAAAAATGCGTATACCTGAATATTTTAATAGTTTTATAACAAAAAGTGCATTTATTCATGAAAATTATATGAAAATACAGTAATTAGTGAATATTTCTCAGTGAAAAATACCACGAATGGGCGAATTTTCCGCAAATAATGGGTAGATGTGTTCCACAGAGAAACCTGTGAATGCGTGAGTCCGCGAATCATGAGAAAGTGAATACGGGGGGTTTACTGTACTTACCTTTTGGATGTCATGAGTCTTAGGAAAGGAGTAAGGGTCTGCCTTTTTATTGGGAGACACTAAATAATTCTCAACCCCTGTAGGAGAGTGGACCATCTGGGATGCATGCTGTGACATCTAGGTAAACCTTGAGTGCTTGAACCAGGCATAATGTTTTATCTGAAAACTGAGTTCCCTTATCAGTATAAGGGATTTTCTCTTTAAAGGTTCTCATTCCTGGCCAGGAGACAATAATAAATGACAGCTAGATTTATGAGTGATGTAGCATTGTCCCCATCTACGAGAGCCCAGCTCACTAATACGAGCTCCTGACACCAAAGCAGTCAAGAATACCGCCTTTTGCAGCTTATGAATTGTACTGTAGTTGTATTGGGCCCACTGAACTGAGGGGATGATAGGAGTCTAAGCACCTTTTTCAGGGACCAAGTAATGGGAAGTCTTGCAGAAGCCAGCCTTTGCAATGCAAAAGACCGGAGAAGGGAAGTAACAAATTCTATGTTAGAATCAATTAAAAAGCCATAAAGCAATGGTTTCGACAATGCTGCTTTGTATGCCATGACTGATGTAATAGCCAGGCACTTGTCTTCGAAAAGCTATATAAGAAAATATAGAAGTGTTTCAACAGAGATCTCAACTGGGCTCTCAGTATGGATGTAATCTAACTACATTTTCCATTGGGACAGATACTATTGGAGAGATGTCTGTACCTTTTGCACTAGGTACCTAGCAATGTTGGGTGAATAATCTTCACAGTAGGCCAGATTTAAAAAATCCACATGTGAAGGTCTTGGCTTAGGAAGGAGGATGCATAGATGACTTTCCTTCCGACTGGCTGGGATAGAACAGCAGAAAGTAATGGAATCGAATTCTTCACACATTGTTGAAGCAAAAGGAACCAATGACTGTTAGGCCAATTTGGGGCTACTAAATAAGTGGTTCCATTGAGTTAGTAGTTTGTTCAAAACCTTTGAAATCTGGGAGAATGGAGGAAAAAGGTATATCTTCTTCCACTTATTCAAATCTTGTAGGAATGCACCTCTTGGTATTGCCTGACTGTCCAGGTTCAGAAACACATACACTAGATGGTTCTCGCAGGTGGCAAACAGGTTCACTTCCAGATGTGGAAGCATGTTGCCAATTATTGAAAGGAGTGATTGTCCCACATCTACTCAGTTGAGGCTGTTGCACTCCTTGACAGAGAGTCTGCTATTACATTGACAGACCCTGTGGGGTGAATTGTGGACACGTACCACTTCCTTGCTTATGCCATCTGCACTGAGAGGGGCTGAGCATGCGCCAAACCTCTTGATGCGAGGCATTGCAGTCATATTGTCTTGAACTAACAAAATGTGGGTCCCTTTTGGAGGTATAAATTTTCTGAGGGATAGAAAGACAGCCTTTAGCTCCAGGAAGGTGATATGACACTTCCTCAGAACAGATGACCAACTTCCTGCTAGCTGATGATCCCCAAAATAGCCTCCCCTACCTGTCAAGGAGGCATCCGTGTGAATTATCACTCATACAGATGGTGGAGTCAGATTGACCTGTTTTGCCAGAGACCCCTTCCAGGTCTATGGCCAGAGTATCTTCCAAGCTTTCTGACTCCTCAGATGAAGGCGACTGCAAAACTTTTTTTCTTGCATGGAAGAGCCAAACTTTGTTTACATTTTTTTGTCGCATTCTGAGGACTGGGTCTACCACAGATGCAAACTGTAACAGGCCCATCATTCACTCCAACTGTCATCTGGAAAAAATGGACTGTGCAAGAAACCTTTCCAGGTCCTTCCTTAAGCACAGTTTACGATAAATTGTAGCAATTTATTGTAATGAAAGGTTGTTAAATTTGTCGTTACTCTAGCCATTTATTGTGCCTGTTTACTAACAAATTGTAACAACCTTTTCATTACAATAAATTGCTACAATTTATCGTAGCGTGTAAACCGTGCTTTACTCTGGTTTGAGTACTGGTGGGAAGAGACATCTAGCTGCAAAAGAGTATCCCAATAAAGTAAGAGCCACAGAAAACACCTGCTGGGTGTAAGGCAGGATTTCTTCTAATTTATTAGAAAACCCTTTGACTGGAGTCTGCCAACTGTCACTGTCAGGTTTCGTAAGCACTCTTCTCTGGTGGGCTCCCAGATTAGTCTATCGTCTAGGTAGGCTACTAGTTGAAACCCTTCTTTCCTAGTCTATCGTCTAGGTAGGCTACTAGTTGAAACCCTTCTTTCCTAAGTTCCCCAACAACTATTGCTGCTAATTTTGTAAAATTTCTTTGGGCAATGTTTAACCCAAAAGTCATGACTTTGAACCTGTACATTTCCTTCCCTATCCAAAACTTTAGGAAGGGGCAGATGGGAATGGTGATAGGGACGTGCCAGTATATGTCTTTCAGATCTATAGAGATGGTCCAGGTCCCTTGTGGAATGACTGAATGTACTTGGGTGACAGTAGTCATCCAGAAACTGTGGCAAACAATGTGCTAACCTGACAGGTTGAGGAGGAAGCCTTCTTGGGGACACTGAAGAGACGTGATTTGTGGTGAATACAAGCATGTTTCTCTATGCCTCCCTTCAAGAGGGCCTTCTGCACATATTCTTCAAAGGAGGGTCTGGTTTTTCAAAAAAGCTCTTTAAAGGAGGGGGAGGATGAGACAATTTCCACCCCAGCCCAGCAGGAACTTCTTTGTACACTTCGAAAGGGGTGCTTTTGCTAACGTTGTCCCTTCTTCTGTTGTTGAAAGGATCCTTTAGGAGTGACTGGAGGCTTTGAAGACTCACAATGGCTACCAAACATAGGTTTTTCTTAATCAAAACCTGTTTTATCTACAATATATATATACTTACAAAGGAAACGTCCATCACCATCTATGACCTTCGGAACATAGCCCTAAATTCCTTGACATGTTGTTTGTCATCCAACAGTGTCACTCCGGATACACAATAGGGTCAAATATTTATAAGATGCCTTGAAGCTGTACTTCCAAGATGGCAAGTCCATTTTCAGCTGCTGCCTTTAACTCTGTACCACAAACAATGACTCCAGCTGAATTTTGCTATGCAAATAAACTGTAAATGACACCCTGGAGCTTTATTTGTTGCTACATTTAATGTTGTTCTTGCAACTGGTCTCCAAACCCTCCAGGTTCGAAATCAAATTTCTTAGGTCTAACAGCAAAGCACTTCTCTTTCAATGCCATTTTATTAGCAACTATTTGTGTGTCACTATACTGTAATAATGTACAGTAGTTTTTATTGTGCAGTCACTTTTAAATTTTCCAGTCAACTAAAAGTTTTTCTAATGAGAGGATAACACTTCCCAATTTCTTTGAGAAGCTATTATCACAGGAAGGGCATCGCTAATGTAAAAATAACATATATCAATAAAAGTAAGAAGACTATAAACACTTCACACCCAAAATTTCACTGTTCAACTTATATGAACAAGAACATCTGACCACAGTGAACCAAGCTGAACACTCATGATGAGTCATGTTGCTTGAGTAACTGAAGGTCTGAAGGTTATGGAGGAGATACATAAACATTTTGATAAGGATGGTAAGAGATTTGGCAGCACTGAAAGCTGGCTGCCAAAGCTTCTGATCACTCAAGTCCCTAATTTAAAACTTGTTCATTGCTGGAAATTTATACAAACCATACATTCACAAGCACAATAACACAATTCACAAACCACTACATGCATTTAAGTGAACCTTTCCCAAACCTGCTGCTCAATACAAAATTTGTTCAAGTGGGTTGTCCACCTCTCCCCACTTCCAACACAGCTATGTATCCCAAAATCATGTTTTAAACATAATGTAATTAAAAAACACTAGTAATTACAAGCTGTACTTGCTAAATAACCTACTAATACTCTAATAATTGAGACATTTCAAACTATAAAATAAAGTTTAAATTAAAAATAAGTGCTTGCTCTGAGATATCAACAAGATGCCACTCTGTCCTGCATAGAGATGATGATAACAGGTAAAGGGGAAAGAATGATAAAGAACCAACTTCTATACCAATAATCCTCCAAGATGTAGACTACCTATGCACCAACTCTCAGCGCTTGTCATACTCTCCCGGTAGTACAAAAACAATCCTCAACCCTGTCAGAAGCTGTTATACCCAGTGAAAGGTGTAAGTACTGAAATTAACCCATCCTCTAATTCCTTCCTACCTGCCCCTATCTAATTGCAGCTCTAGCAGCAGACCTAAAAATTTTTACAAAAATATTATGGTTGGCAACATAAGAGATCCCTACTTAAATGAACTACTGCTACCCTCCGGAAGAAATATGGCCCCAAAACGGCAGTGTTTTTGATGTAAAACTCAATAATAGTTTTCGTTTTCAATGCACCCAACACTTATGATTTTTGACGATTTTCGACGATTTTCCGGGACCTCTTGAGGGGGCGCAAGAACGGAACCCCGTCGTAAACCGGGGACCGCCTGTACTGCTACCCTCCTTGGAGTGTTAGATATTCTTTTCGAAACACTGGGACCTCTTGAGTAGCGGCTCTCTCCCAGTTCCTGAAGAATATCTTTTCCATGACTCAACTGAATCCTACCCTGGGATACTTAAACACAGCTTTCCAAATGTTCCTGCACTAAAACCTCAACTAGTTAAGTTTTCCCAAGTCTCTGATGTGCAGTAAGATGGTGTCCTTTTCAAAATTAGGCTGAGTGCCACATTTCAATTATGGAACAGTGCTGTTGCAAAATCACTGGCCTTCACTAAATAAATCTGCTTTGATGCTTTCATAGAAAATTGCTTCCCTTTTTGATCATTGCACTGACCTTTACCATTAGTTTCTATCCAATATTCACAAACATCTCAGGTCATGGGAGGTCAAAGGATGGTTGTCTGCAGCCAGCTCACACCATGCAGTATCTGTCAGTCTCCCCAATGTTTTGGGATACAAAAAATTGAGGTTGTAGAGCCTCCTCACCAACTCAAGTAGGGGAAATCATATATTTGGACCAATATCAATATCTGTGGGGTTCTCAGAATCTTTCATTTTCTGAGAATCTTGAATTTTACTGGAAGAAATGGATGAGACGAAGGAACCTTATACTTCCTGTAACTGTTCTTGTTGTCAAGCACCCTGGATTTTGTCCACCTGTTGTTCCCAAACTGCTTAGTCTAATCCAAGTATAGGCATCACCTCATATCAGGAGAAGCTGAAGTGGATATAGTAAGATGGATTTTTTTACTCCAGCAAAATACTGACCAACCTTCTATGAGAGTAACTGCCTTGATCCTAAGTACTACAACTTCATTCATCATTATGTAAGATACAACTAGTCTCATGCTTCTCACTGCAACCAACACATTGCTACAGACAGGACGGTCATATCAAGTGCATTTCCATCTCATATGTCTTCGTACAGGTCATATACAACATTCCTGTTACCATGTCCACTACACAGGAACTTACCATAATACAGGACACCATTCATAAAGTGAGCTGATGGATCCCTGGTGCTTCCAATTCTGTCCTTGTAACTTGGATGCATCTCCATAATGTCTGACATCTAAGACCTTGTGGTGCCCAAGTGGCACAACTTGTCTTGGGTACCTGTGACTCAGGACCTGGTGCATGCTTCTGTCTCAGTATGCTGATCTATCACAGAACCTTGTCTCAGATGCCCACACTTGTATCAGAGTTTGGAAATCTCAACATCCCATCCTTTCAACTGAGTTTTGTGTAATCAGCTGTGCCTACTGCTATATGTGGCAACTGGGTCATATCAGGTACCATTTGGCCATGGAGGTGACCATATAACCAATGTCTTCAAACCTTGGGCTGCAACCCAGACTTTGCACCTAGTCTTGGATTTTGGCTTCCTTTCTTGAGGGTACACGCAAATGCATTTTTCATTTCCTTCTTTATTCATTAATATACCTGTACACTGTATATACTTTTATCTGTTATCATTTACACATACAGTACTAAATTTTGCTTCTTGTTATTTATTCCACAGGAATGTATGCTCAATGTGAACCCAGTAATAATATTCTTAATCCATTCTTAAGCCTCAGGATCTTTTGAATTGGTTACAGCATGTTATGTCATTGGCCCTAATACTTGGTGACAGTAACAACCAGTCAAAGGGCCCTGAAGTTCTTTCACTACTTGTCTAAATTTATTAAGAACCCGCCTCTCTGTCACGGTGAGATGAGATATTTCTGTTGTCCCAGAATGATGCAGATGTCTTCCCCAGTCTCATTTATGTTTCAGTTCATTGAGTCTTCCTGAGAGAGACCTCTCATGAAGCCACTTGATTAATTTCCAGAGGCCAGAACCATTCCTACTTGGTGTCATCTTTGAAATAGCTTTATCAGATATGAGTTGCATATGACTATACCATAGTGACCATCACACTTTTATAATTCCCTGAACATAGGAAACAGTGTCATATGTTACTCCAATAATTACAGCATCATAAGTCTGATATTTTTAAGCATCCTTCCTCAAAAGGAATCAAATGACCACGGGATTGAGGTGGGAGACAGAGTATCATATCCCCCTACATTGTGTTTATTGTAAAGGTAACGTAACCATTAATACTGTGAATGCATAAATTATGTAAAGCATTCAAATTTCCATAGTCCATTTTAAAACCATTTAACCTCTTCTTATAAAGAGAATCAATCACATGTAGTTCACATGAAGAAAAACCAGATATGGCTGTGGGGCCATTGTACATTATTACCATCATCTAGTAGTTTAACCAGACAGCTGAGCTCATTCATTTAGCTCTCACGTTGTCGTTATAAATAATGTAGTTTAGATTTTATCTATTAAAGTACAGCTTTCTAAAAATCTTTATAATTGCGTTAATTGAAAATTATGGAATGTTGGCAAAACTTCTGCAACTGATTTGTTTCCAAGACTTGACATTGGTTGTACATTTTATTTTGGACATTCACAGACTGTCCCTGACAACTGACCTAATCATCTATCTGCACCCATGCACACTTACAAATGATAACATTTCCATGAAAGATAAAAGTGTAAAAAACCAAATGATAGAGTACTGCAATATACAATTAAAAATAAATAATTCATATGTAATGGCTCTGGCATATGACTATGTAAAACCAATGTGGGTTATTAATCAAATACCCAAGGGTCAATTGACTGACTAATTCCAAGATGGGTCAAAATTACCTGTATGTATCATTCTTTTTGATATAGTGAATCCCATATCCCAACATTGGGCTTGATCTGTTTTAATTTTCTATTATTAGGTTCATTATTCCAGATACAGTACTCAGCAACTGATTGATTACAATGAGTTTCAGGGATGTTATATGACCACTAATAGGAATGTCTACATGTGATCTCATCATAGTAATTGCTGCTTTATGGCACCTTCATTTCCTCTGATGACCACATGGGCAGGAATCCAACATATTTCTACATTTTTACCATCTTCATATAATTTGTGAAGTGAAACTACAATTTGTTGTGCAAGGATATTATTCTAACTATACAATTTTAGAGGGTTCCTAGAGCTGCCAAAAATTACAAATTTCTGTGATGTATATCTTTAATAATTCTAATGGCTAATCTTATTACTGAACACATATTTCTGCTTTGATAACAGAAGATTTGTTAGGCAAGAAATAGGTATGTTTCATTGGGGAACATGGCTGCAAATCCTACACATAATGAACATTTGGAGCATCTGTATATTGCAGTCTGCCTTTTGCACTTTACTTGTTCTCTTGAGTGTTGTTCATGATGTTCTGGGGTATATGTACAGGTTTTGGATAAATATTTCAAGTGTACACCTTATGCATAATCCAAAGAGAAGGTTGTTCTTTTATCGGAGGATATTTTATATTTATATTTGTTGACCCAAACATTCTATGGCTATAGATGGGAAAGGTGGTGGGTAGTCATTTATAAATATATATCTCACTAATCACAAAGTCTTTTGTTGGTGCATTGTTTGCCTGTATTTTTATTGCACTATGAATTGTTACTAAATCATGATAAAGAGTAAAAAGGTAGTTCACCATTTTCAACTTGGAAAACAGAGTTTGGGGAAGATTTAAGGCTCTAGTGCATATGCTTAGTCCCTCAATACAAACTGAACCCAGACTTTTCCAAGTTGTATTTGAGGCTGAACTGTATTTCTGATATCCATAGTCTAGAATAGATATGACAGTTGCTCTGTACAGTATTGTCAAGGTTGGTCTGTCAGTTCTCCAATTGGAGTATGATAGTTTAGTTATCAAAATTTAATACATTTTTGTATTTAAGTCAATTTCTTAATTTTTTTCCTCTTGATAACATTTTAAAAAGCATAATTGTAGTGGTCTTTTCTATAGAGAACTGGAAGCCTACTGTGAGACACATGGGTTTTCAGGTTTATGCCTTATGATTGATATGTTGAAAAATCACCCAAGTAAATATTATTTTTTATATCAAATAGCAGTTGACTACTGATGTCATTTACTCTTTGAGTAAAGAGGATGCTGCTAAGACCACTTCCACTTGGGAGTTCCACTTTCAGGATAAAGTCTTTGAACGAAATCCTCTACTTGCATCTGAAAGGTAAGATCCGTCAGAAAGTTTTTAACGAAAACTGGTTAGAGACAATGAATGTACATCATTTCTGTATCATGTTTTTAATATTGATTACCTCCATATAGTACCACAGGCTCTTTGTATATTAGAACAAACAGATTTAAGTTTGCCTGCATTTAAATCTTATATGGATGTGATCTTACAGATGGCACAGTGAATTTAAGATATACTGTTCTGTGATCCAAACTGGATAGGCATCAGTATTTTTAAGTAAGTGACATAAAAGTTGTGCATCTACCATTTTCTCTAACAATCTGCACACGCAACTTTTGGAAACTGGTCTATGATTGTTACCTGGGTCTTTTCCTAGTTTGGAATTTTTCCATTCTTCTGAGAATTTACTAGGTTAGATTCACTTATAGTCTTTATCTTACAAAAATAGTTCCTGATTTCTGGGGATCAAGAATCTAGTTTCATTTTTTAATGTAGTGTGTCTTGGCACTTTTACAAATGTCCAACTTATTTTCCTAACTTTTTACCATACTTGCTGTATACTATTAATGTTGCAGTTCTGTGATACATATTCTAAACTTTGCCAAGTCTGTTGTATGTTGGTTTTAGTATATCAGTTTATTAATATTGTAATCATTTTTAACATATTTCCTCCTAGTAAAGGTTATGAGTTATCAATGTTGTTAAACCTTTTATTTAGACTGCCTAACCTTCTTCCAGCTGAATGTTTTTGTTTTATTGATTTTGATAAAGTATCAGACCACGATGATATTTTATACCACCTATACTGTATGGGCATAGCGTGACATTCTCTGGTGAAAAAGCTGATGTGGTTTTGAGAATATATATTTGTTCTACTGCATTTCATGTGTGATCTGGTGATATATAATTATAATCCCAAATAGGGCCACTGGCATTAAAATTGCCAACTATTATAGGGGTCCTTGAGATTACTTATTAACACTTTCAATTATTTAACTTACAATTTTTATTTGGCTGATTATGTAAGTTGCAGATGGTACAGATATTGTTTTCCATTTGTTACTTGACTTTTGTAAATAGTAAATTAGTATTATTAAAATTTACTCCTTCATAAATCATCGTATTGTGTACGGTATACATATATATAATAAATATATATACACACACACATATATAAATATATAAGCGCTTGGTACTGAACTTCTGCTTGTCACAAGAAAATGATACTGAAGCAGAAGTTCAGTATATATATATATATATATATATATATATGGTACTGAACTATCTATATATATATGTCATTTTCCTATATGGGATTATATATTATATATATATACTGAAGTCACAATTATATATATAAATAATATATATATATATATATATATATATATATATATATATATATATATATATATATATATATATATATATATATATATATATATATATATATATATATATATATATATATATGATGCTGCAAGTAAATATTTGCCTATTGATGGTATTGATTTGTTACATGTAAATGTAATGCTAAGGGTTTATATTCTTTGAAGAGACAGTGTGTCTCTCAAGGTGTGCTCTGGTTTGAAGGTTGTTTACATTCCACTGAATTATATAAATACCAAAAGTCTTATGTAAGTGTGAGGAGATTTTTATGGCTTGTAAGTTGTTTTACTATTTATTATAACAGGTTATATTTCTGTTGTTCTTCAGAAATTTATTTTTTAAATTGTTTCAAGTTTTCTTGGGTTTAACCATTTCATTGCCAGATTCTTTTCTGGAGAGTTCCTTTAGTTTGAACTTTTTCTCGAAACATATCTACAACATATGTTTTCTTCATAAATATCAAAAGGTTGATAAACAAGCATCCTCTTTCACAAGTTTCTGTCAGTTGTTTCTTTATTGTGTATTTTAATAAATTTATTTCTGTATTTGTCAGCCCATCTTTTGTTATATTCTTGTTATTGTTGCAGAGTTCAATACAGCATGAACTGCATCAACATGCTTCACAGTGTCTCTGTCTCTTGCTTTTTCCTATGCAGTTTTGTTGTGGGAAGTCCTGAGTTGGGGTGATTACATATTTCTGATATTCATTCTGATCTTTGGTTTTCCTTTTAGTATATATTTACTTTAAGGTGGGACCTCTATTGATTGGTTTGTTAGGTTCAGAAACATTTTTTTGGTAGTCTCCTTCTCTTCCTTAAGGATTGCATTTTCTTCATCTAATTTGAGTTCTAATATTTTTCTATCCTGTATAGTGTTTGTTTGCTCTATTCCATATGTTTATTTTGATTCTGTTTTTTTCTTGGGGGGAGGGTTTATGGTTTTATACATAGGTTTTTGCTGGATCATTAAACACTTACTTTCAGTTCCATTTTAGCTTTTCTCACGGGCATTCCAGTTCTATCCTGAAGTATTTTGAGTTCTGTGTTGTATATATGAAATGCACACTTTCGGTCTTGCAAGGTGATTCTGACTACGGTTTAAGCAAGTTTGTTCACCACAATCCCACTTTGTTTTGTGATCATTTGATGTCTGGAATTGCTATGGCATTGTTTGTTGAGTGTCCACAGTTAAATTTTTGCACTGTGAGAGTTTGGGGGTACATAAGGCCTTACTTCTCTTTGGCCTAAATTTTAATTTTCAATGGAAGATCTTGTCCATCAAACTTTATTTTTACTACTTTTATTTACTTTTCCTGCTTGAATTATTATAGATTTCACAGTGTTGCACATTATTGTATCTTTTCTTAAATGTAATTAAAAATATCTATGCAACTGGTTCATCTCAATAATTGGGTAATATAATTGTTCTATGTACACTGCTCATTGTTTCATGTTTCATCACTTTAACTTTTGAGTTATCTAGAGCTTGTCTTACAAGATACCCCTCAGATTGATTTTTGGTGGCTGCTTTGACCTATCATGTTTTCTTTCAATAGTCTACTTAGCGATCATATTTTGGTATTCACATTCTGGTATTAAAAACCTAACCAATTTTTGTTTCCAGAGAATCAAAATAGGTTGAGGTTCCATCCTGCCTGCATTAAACTTTTATTTTTGGCAATTCAAAAGGTTTAATACAAAATTATACAAATACTGTACTGTATACACAATGACTTAAAACTATAAACACCAAAAATATTCAGGGCCAACCTCATACTACACTGCACTGCTGATCCACTTACCACGACAATAGCAATAAAACAAGTTCAAGCAGAACACAACACTGAATTTCCACATCTAAACACTACAAAATGAATTTCCATATCTAATGACAAATTAATTCCTGGTTTAGTGTACAGTACGACATCAACTCATAACTCAAAAAGATTCTATACACTTACAATCTTACAGGAAGCAACAATTTTATTTATCATGCACACAAGTGAACTCTAAAATTCCACAAAGTAAACTACAGTATAACCCCTTGGTTAAACTTCTTCAATAAAGGCACTATAACACTCACCAGCAGGGTGTTCTTCTGGGGGTGGAATCTGATGAATATGAGTTTTACTCTTCACATTGTTATTTATTTGGTTAGTCACCTCTGTGACTGATGTGCACTCACCTGAAAAGAAAAATTTACTACATTAAAATTGGAAGCAAACAAAAGCCAGTCTAGGATAAAGTAATTCCAATTGACTATTTAACTAAGACTAACACACCTTGTCCTATACCATGACTTTGTACACAAACTATATGTATTTACATTAGGCTAATTACTATCACTGTGTATATATACTAATTTTCACTTTCTTCAAAATAATTGCCAACACTGGATAGCCTATTTGTTCTACTCTGCAGAAGTTACATTTGGATGTTCATGACCTTGAAGCCTGTATCAAAATAAATTACAAAAGTATAGATGTTAATGATGAATTACATTACTAAAACAGCAATAATTACTACGCGAGGTAAGACCTTGTGAAATAATCTTACCATCACAAACTCATCCCTCTTGGACCAATGAAAATGCCTAGCACTTGTATGAGTGCAGACTGCAACAGAGGCAATTACCATATTGCATGTAGAATCATTATTTTTTTATACTTACCAGAATACTCTAATGTCTACTCCAACTACCCTTAAGCTATCTAATTATATGTTGGCTGGATGTAATCATAAAAGATCTGCAGCCTAACCAGTGAGCCTTAAGAACTCATTTACTGACCCCTTGTCATCTCAAAATGCCTAATACATACTTGCATTTCTTTTGTATTGGCCAAGCTGGAAAGCTGCTTGAACTCTTGTGTTCCCACTATTCCTGCCTTTATGAATCAACAAAATACCATTTTTCTTTCACATCTTGGAGGAAAGGAAAAAAAAAAAAAAAAATCCAGAAAGGATGACAATTTTGAAAATATTTGGATGTTCTAAGAAGTCATGGGGGAGTTTTCATTAAAGCAGTATCCAGACAAAGATGAAACAAGAAATAGAAACATCACAGGTTTTCTTACATTTGTCTATTTTCTGAAACAGCAAACTGACACTATATCTGGTCCTTTGTGGTCTTACCTTTGATAGATGCTTTTGGATTGAGTTTGGGGGCAAACAAAACAAACTGGATTTCCAACACAAGGTCAGTATTTAATGGAGAAAGCTATGGGAGCAAATTCAGTAGACAGAATACCTGAAGCTTGAAATACAGTACTTGAACAGGCTAAAAAATTATATTCTTTTCCATCATCAAAGCATGACTCAGACATGATGTGAAGCTTGGAAGGACTAAACAAGTCATTCACTGTAAAAGCTGAGGGTAATACCACAAGTGCTGACTCATCAAAAAATGCTGACCATAAAGATCCTTTCAATCCGATTTAAAAACCCTTCTTGAACTTGTCTGCCTCCTTGGTACAAAAGTAGAATACTGCATCAGAGATCCCACACTATTAGATTCAGATATTTATAAGCCTAAATGTGATGGACACAAAGTTTGTGCAATCAAGGCTGAAACTGATCCCCTTATCTTTGTAACTGGTCTGAATCTCCCATGCTGTTCTTGACCAATACATTGTAAATTTATCATCAGTGTCAAAAACAATCTGTTACCTGAATATTCCTATTCATAACAAAATTTACTTTCTACACCTTTTGTCATCTGTGACAGCCATGCAAAAAGACCCTGTAACACTTGGTACTGATAAACATTGTGTGTATCTGTCATGATTGTGTAGTGAACATGAATTAATTGTATTGCCTGTATGCCTCTGAAGAGTAAATGTTAAAAGAAAATTAAGTCTTTATCTAAAATCATTTGCAGCTGTCACATACTACAATGAAAACAATCTTCTGTTACGTCTTGATTTTACGTGTGAAATCATGTAGTGTACTTCAACAATCCATTGGAGATAAACATCATGGAATGTGTGATTGGGACAATGTTGCAATTTAAGTTATAACTCTGCAAGAGCAGAATGTTTTAGTTTTGTTGGCTGTAAAAGGTTATGTAGTTGAGCACTATATGCGGTACAGAGAACTTACTCTGGGCTAGGCCTGAAAACACTGTTATCTGACATATGACCTATTACATGCTCTCAAATCCCTGTGAGTCTATCAATGCAAAGCTCAACTGTGAGTCAAAATGTTCATTGAAATGGCCCTACATCAGGAGATACACAGGAGAATCCATTGCAAACCCCCTTCATGAGACACTTCCAGTAAAAGGCATATCTACTTCAATGTGGCACAGGAGATCCCACAGCTTCCAATATTGTCTTGGATCAGTACTTCACAGGGAAAGGACAAACAACCAAGATTTATTTCTTTTCTCTTCTATGAAAGTGACTGCCAACTAATGAGTAGGGAAGTTATCAAACACTCAAGAAATGTATTTACCATCAGTCTATACATTTTGCATTCAATGAAATGTGTGAATACATGTACTGTACAGTAATCTAAGTTGCTGCAACTAAAACCAGAACAATATCACTAACCTTTGTACTTGTCAGCAGAACAATCAACTAAAACTTTCCTCTTATCCTAATCTCTTCAACTTCACCAACCCATTTTATATCTACATCACTAATGTCTACATCCCCTAACCACCATGATTATCCCATCAACCTCAGCAACGTAATGACTGTTTTCAGTTTTAATAAGCATGATGTTCAAATTAAATACTCCAGTGCCTCTTTTCCTTCTTCATCAGTAATGATGACATCTTCAGGTACATCTGCGGATATTCTTCTGTTTACCCTTCCATAACTAACTGAACAACTTTTCTTACAGCAGTCCTAAAAAATTAGACTACTTTTTTAAGACATCCCATTAGTCTATCCCTTATTGAAATAGTGTCAAAATATTATTTCTACTCAACAGTTCTCTGTTAAAATTTGTTATCGCTGTCATCAATGAACTAGCAGACTTCGATAGTCTTCCTCTTGCTTACTCAATCTTTGCTGTTTTTCTGTATCGTCAACTAATCTCACCTGAAATCTCCTTTGGTCACTATCCACTCTTATAAGTTTGCCAGGTACCATTACTCTACTCCAGTTAACATGACCAACCACAGCACTTGCTGAGACTCATCAATTCTCAGCTCCCTTGACTGAAGACAGTCCCCTACCTAGTGCTAACATGATCATGCCTGTTGTATTCCAGCCATTAACTAGTCTCTAGTATGATCACACATAACTTTCTAGCCAGACACCATTGCTCACATTCAAACATTAACCATTACAGTCATATGTCCTATAAACAACAATTGCAGTCTGCTGTTCTAACAACAAACAGTGGCCGAAGCACTTAGAAAGTTGGTGGTCTGAATAGCAATCATTAAAAGACTGCTCACTGTGAACCAAGTATGAACCATCCATTCCTGCTGTGTATCATTCATTTGCAGGCTTCATGTTCTTTTTTCCCTATATTTATTCATCAAAGCACACATTAATAAATTTTGGCTAACTTATACTAAACCTTTGCAAAGTGGGCTGTCTGATGAATATTTCACTTAATGAAGGGAATTTATGGTAATGGATTACAAAAGACAGCTTTCATATACATGTAAGTTAAGTTCATAAAATTCTGCAAGTGCTGTATGGAGTCTGCAAATTATGTAACATTTAATAGGTGACTAAACTCACTACCTTTGTCCAGAAATATTACATAACACATTAAATTACCATATGCAATACTGAAGATCAATAACTGTTTGTTAATAGCTATATGAAAAAAATACCTTGTACATAAACAATATATACCTTTTGGTAAAGTACCATTGAAAAAGTATGGGCTGTTATAGTCTTAACAGTGTATATAACACAGTAACTAGGTAATACCAAGAAATCAACAGAAAAAAAAAATTAAGCAAACATTTAGCAATCCCAACTAGTTGTCCTAAATTAATTATTCAGATATTAAAATGAAATCCAATAGTCTTGTTAACCAACAACAAACCACCTCTGTAGATGACAAGGTGACAGAAAATTACTGAACGGTCTCGAAACATATTCTTTCCCCTCACCATGTGACACATCACCTGAGGGAAGCTGCCATCTCCTAGCAAGAATTCTGCTAGTGCTGAAATGTCACTCTTTTGCAATCCAAACTTGTTTCATACTGCAAACTGCCTCACACCTATGATGTAGCTTAAATATATCCCTCTAGATGTATTTTGCATCCTCTAGATGTATTTCCCACTAACAAAATTCCCCAAAATAATAATTTAAAATATATAACAAAATTTAATGCTGCAAATCAAATAAAAAATTATACACATTAAAACTGAAATACTGCACAATGGATAAATCATACTAAAAAAATTGCCAAATTTTGCAAATATCAATACTGTAAATGCAGTTCCCCTACTTCAGTATGATGGCTAAGAATTTTGGACGTTCATAAATCAAGGGCTATGAATAGAATTGGCAATATGTGATACTGCATTGTACAATACCTTTGTAAAAACTTAAGCTTATAAGCTTCAAATTTTTTTATATCCTTTGCAAAATTACATAAAAAAAATGAAAGGCAAAATTTCCAAATGTACTGAAATCAAATGCTTAACACACAAACTGGATTTATGGAAACTTCCACCTCAAGACTTCAATGAAGGAAATTAACTTGGCCGCCATCCATGTGAAATGTATTAGTTCATGCACTAATTAACAAGCATTTTTTCTATTTCAAGAGGCTTTGAAGGCAGAACATGAAATACTGAAGACTGTGACACAGAGAGACCTATAGATCAAATATACATCAAACAAAAAACAGTACTGTAATGTGCTAAATTTGTAATGTCATTGAGACTTGCATCCAGAAGAATTTTAAAGAAAACAAGCAACAAGGCTCAAAACTATTTCTGTAAATTTGTAACGTCATTGATACTTGCATCCAGAAGAATTTTAAAGAAAGCAAGCAACAAGGCTCAAAACTATTTCTGCCACAAGTAGTGTTTTTATGATAACTACTGTGAAAATTATTCACCGCTCCAAAAATAAAAATTAAATAAAATAAAATAGTTTTGCAATGTTGCCAAGAAATCTGCCCATATAATACATACATTCCCAAACTTAATACTATGTATATGAAAAATTTAAAATATGCACTAAAAAGTAAAATTTAATTTTTTGAGACACCAAGATTTTCTTACAATTAATCATGTCTAAAAAAATTAGAGCGTGGGTGTCAAACATGGAAGGAAATGCTGCAAGAAAAGAAATAAATTTGTTTATTTCTTCCATGTTTGGCGCCCACGCTTTCATTTTTCTAGACATGGTTAATTGTAAGAAAATCCTGGTGTGTCTCAAAAAATTATTTTTTACTTTTTAGTGCATTTTAATAAAAGCGTGTCTTAAAATTTTTTTTATTTCTTTATTTTATACTTTTTAGTTGTGACAGAAATTGTAACTGATTTATGATTGTAGCTAACAAAATTGAAAGTGATATCCTGTCGAGACAAAGAAGGTTTGAGAAATCCGTAGAGTTATTAACTTATTCTACCGAGTCAAAGAAGGTATGAAAAATCTGAAGATTTTTATACAAATCCTGAGATACTGGGAGAGGTCACTGTAGGGTCACCAGAGGTCACTGCTGACCTACTGATCATGTAAGGTTGTATTGTCACTGGGACTGAGTAACCACACAAAATTTCAAGCCCATCGGACAAAGGGAACAGGTCAAAAATTGAGTTACAAGTTTTGACCCGAACAGACGCAGGTCATGTTAAATAAAAACGTGTAAAAATAAAAATCTACATAATAAGAAGCCACATTTTACTTCTCTTTATCATAAAATCAATGATATCATTCAAAATTCTAATCAGTAAACGTAGAAGCAGATATCATTGTACTTACAGCACCTGCTGAGGCATTATCAAACATAAACAAAAAAAATCAGATGATTTACAAAACTTTTAGTAATTCAAAATATGTCACATATATAGGCTATACCAAACTGGCTTCCATATCTTTTAGGCCTATATGGTAAAGACACGGCGGGTTCACCTTTGTAGGATATTACAGTTGAACCTATACTCATTAATATAACAAACAAGAAGAAGAAAACAAAAAGGCAATATGTAGCCTACCCATACATGTGTCCTCCTCTTTTGAACTCAGATGACCCTAGTGATTTCCAAAATGAACTTCAAGCTATAATTTTATATCTATAAATAAAATAATTTGCATGATGAAATAATGAAAGGTTAGCCAACAGGGAAAATATAAAATATATTAATATTTATTTGGGATACAGTTGGCCTACAAAAAAGTTCACGGGTCATTCACAAAACCTCTTTACCTAGCCTATCTTCCCCTACATGTAGTTTAACACAAACCTATTTATTTTTTGTAAATATAAAAGTTATTTGGCAAATGTTCTGTTCCATATTAAAAACATAGACCTAATAATAAGAAATGCATTCATTCCGGCTACTGTGACAAATTCTTGTCAGAGGCTTACAATGCCTCTGAACCTGCAGCATAACCTCAACAAACCTGCGTCAACACCTGAGGCTAAGCATGGAAATACACTTGAAGTTAACCTAATAGTCTTACAAAATGGCAAAACAGTCTCAGCTCTCAAGAATACATACTTTTGTATGGAACCTCAACAGTTTTCTGGCACTCACCTACTTGCTCGTCACCAAAACAGATTTCACGAGAAAGCAAAACACATAAAACGAAAGCAACCATGTCACAGTAATGATTAATATTAATGCTGTTACTGAAGTACTCACAGAAACTTTTGCAATCAATTTATTGATAAGTTTTAGTAAGGTGGCATCGTTGACAACAAAATCAAACTTCCTACTGAATTTTGCAAATGCACAAAACCTCATAACAATTACCAGACTGATGTTTATTTAATCCAACATGAGGCTTAACATACCATAGGCCCAACATAATCTTTCTGCCTTATCAGTGCACTGTATCCTATAGTGTAAACTAATCTTCTTAGTAATGCTGCAACTTTGATTGTAAAACATGGAAGAGTTGTTCACAGGGTTTTAAACAAAACAGCAAATCTAGACTATGTTCCATTATGAAAGCAAGAACTTTGGATAGACTAAGCCTAACCTGTATAATGGGTTATTTATGGAAGCAGGTAATTAATGTCCACTACTTGGGGATGTAATTTATTGTCTTAATCATTGCCAGTTTGAATAATTTTTATTTTAGAAACTCATATTTACAAAATACTGTAAAAATTCAAAAAACGTCTGGAGGAAATCCACAAATCCTATGCTAAACATATTAAATTAACGTATGACAAGCTGGCCATCTCAAACACCTTGTGCAAGTGCAGTCAGCACCAGACTAGCCTAGCCTAAGGTAATATTCGCCGATGTCCAACAGGCCTAAAAAAAAACAAAAACAAAGCAAAAAACATAAACTCCATCACAAGTTAAAGCATCAGCAGTTCTCGCATAATCATAAAACTAGAAATGGTGGGTTGATCATAACCACAGCATCACAAATGGCACTATATATATATAAATCACAGATGAGAACACAGCAATAGGCCTACGTGTGACTCACATTGCCGTGTGTGATCCATCACACCTCTGAACAGTTACTGACCCTTAGAAACACATATAAACACTCCCTCCCTCCCTTGCTAAACGTTGCAAATTCCCTGCAAATGGTCCCACTCCCCCCTATCCCCCTTCTTCTTTTCAACATTATTCATATTTTTTGTTAGGCCCATTGGGCGCACCTCTTTTCAGGCCCCGATACAACGTACAACTTAACTTCTCACTTCTCGACTCTCTTCACATAGGCCTGATCGCGTCACCTAGGCGCTACTATGCTTTTGCCGTACTTTGAGACAAACACACAAATAAACTAAAATGACGTAAACGTTTTGAATTACGATCACGAGAGGTTCGCACTATCGGGGTCCAAAAGATTCAACCCTTTGGTCCCTTCGCCCCTTTTTATTTTTCGGGTGTGTGTGTGGGGGGAGGAGGGGTTTTTCCTGGTCAACATAACTTGGCCACACTTACCCACACAGTTTTTGGTGGCCACTCCCCTTATTTCGGGGGGCGCTGGTGCTTAACTGGGGGTGTTCTTCAAGAGAGTGGGAGGAGGCTGGGGGAGGAAGCCATTGGGGGTCTCTGATCCCTCTCGCTCGTAGCACAACACTAACAAAGACGAGGCCTGAAAGACACCTACACACACCGCTCGCACAGCCATGTGAGCGCATCTGGCACCGTTTTCTACGGCGTTCTTCTCAAAAACTTTACTCTGCCACTTTTCTGAAAGAGCCTGATTTTACTTTTATGTTATACCTTGACATTTAATAAACCGATATTAAATGCTATTGAATATCCCTACTAAACTACAGCAAAACATAGTCAAATGAAAAGTTACTAAGATATTCAGATAAAAAAGGCGGCCTACCCGGCAAGGACTTGGGTAGTGCTGCCAAATATCATGAACAACATTTATCAAACCAACCTGCAATATACCATTTAAACTCTCAAAGGCTGTGGATTTTCTGTAATTAATATATTAATGATGGACAGTTGGCGTAGTATGATATACGAGAGAAATTGTACTCAAAGGTTCTTAATCGCCATCCTGCTTAGCAAGGCCCACTTCCAAGATAACATAATATATCTAATCCTTGTAGGCTAAGTAAGAATACTAGACACGTGTTACAATTTAGCAATCAGCCGTTATTTACTATACCATTACACTGACCACGAAAATTTTCGATGCAATACCAATGACAAAGTTTTTGCGCAATTCTAAGCCCTGTTAATGAAATTGTACGAATACCGCAACCGGATAATGATATGCAAAACAACAAAAACACTCAGTCACTTACTTTTCTCGTAGTGAACGTTCCCCACAAGGATCGCTTCGATACTACGCAGAATGTGGAACGTCGGCCAGTGACGTCATGGGCCTACCATACCCACACTTGTCTAGACAATCAATCACATACAGAACTTTGTCATAAGTTCGATGTGACATCTATGACGGAATGACACACACAGGTTCACACCACAAGCGTGGAAACAGGGTAACATACGAGGATAGTTTTGGGAAAAGGGCGCGGGACACACGTGGTAAATTCAATAAGAGTTAAGCGTTTGTGACGTCTCTCTCTCTCTCTCTCTCTCTCTCTCTCTCTGCCGCGTCACGTTGCAACATAAGACGGGGATCGCAACATTCGAAATTAGAAAACTTAACCATTCATTTTGGGTAGGGCCCATTGAGGATTTACCTGCATACACTGACAGGGTGTTGAAAAGAGAGGCAGTTCACCATTGATTTCCTTCGCTGGGACCGAATCGCACTTGCAAGAAATGAGAAAAAAGGGTTTAGTTGTGTGGCAATTGCAACGATGGTTCTCGCTTCCTCTTGCAACAACAAAAAACAGTACTGTAGAGCAACGAACTGGGAGTGAACGCCATTAACTATTAGGACAGAATCAAAATGAGGCCAGGTTAATCTAAATTTGCAGATATCTCGAGAGTTTAAAATAATGACGGTGAGCGCGGGACCGCTTGCTATCATGACAGTTGAGGTTTACGTTGCACACGCATATGGCGTCAAGTTGAAATTTTCGCGCGCAGAACGTTAGCCAATGGGAACGAAACCGACAATAAAAATAGAATTACGCAACGGGAGGTTATTAAAGCCTAACACGAGGAAAGGTAATACTGCAAATACTTGTTGCAGAGTGAGATATGCTATATTTAGAAAGAAAATTCACAGATGAGAAAGAGATGTCGCTAAATTTATTCAAAGACATTTAAAACACAAACGCTGCAAACGGACTAAAGTTCAATCCCGTTATGTCCGGCCCATCCAAATCCATCCCAATCGCTCGATAGGATAAATCAAGAGGAGATATCACAAAATCAAACATTTCTTGCTGCTACCTCTGCTCCCTTCATTGTTGTCCTCTTAAACTGTTTGATCCGTATGCAAATTTCTCAAACGTGAACTGGGGCGAGCACCATAAAATATGTCAGTCCTTTATATTTATGCTTGATCCTTTTAATGTCGAATGAGGCGTACCTTATGTGGGAATGTGGAAGATGGAGGAGGAGGTGGAGGGAGAGAGGGAGGAAAATCAAAACCTGTTACTCCCAATCCCTCCCTTCTTACTGATCTCCCTCTATCCACAACGGGCACCTCCCCTCTCTCTCTCTCTCTCTCTCTCTCTCTCTCTCTCACACACACACACACACACACTCTCCCAACTTGATAAAAGGTAAAAAGGGAGTGGTGGTTAATATTTATGTGTATGGTCGGACAGACAGTCATACCTGTCAGGATGTGGGGTCTGCTAAGAGAGAGAGGGAGAGAGAGAGCGAGGACTTACTGCGCCCGGGAGACATGCTTTTAGAAAATATAGGAGACAGTTTTAGAAGGGAGATGGTACTAATACTATGAGATCCATGTTCTTAATTCAAAACATGCTGTGTGTTGTTCCACATGATTGTTTACTTATTTTGAATCATAATAATCCTCTGACGACGATTACTGACATGCCACAGAAAGAAAATGGTGGCAAAACGAACAAGCATTGCCGTGCATCATATCCCAGGAATAATGCTTCACGTATTCCCCCATTTGATATGTAATATGTATACTATTTTACTGCTTTTATATGCAAACATTTCTTGGCACTTTTTGTCCTCACAGAATTATAGATCAATTATCTGTGGATTTAATCCTTAAGTAAATGAAATTTCAGAATTTACTCGCTGCAAAAAGGCATTCATGTACACACACACACACACACACACACACATATATATATATATATATATATATATATATATATATATATATATATATATATATATATATATATATATATATATTAAGCTACAAACGTCATTTAATATCCAATTCGCTCTACCTCGGAAATAATACATTTTCATATATGTTGCGAAGGGGAATTTTTAGTTGATAATAAGTTCATCGTCTCGTGACGAACTTATTATCAACTAAAAAATTCCCCTTCGGGTAAGATTATGAAAATATATTATTTTTGAGGTAGAGCGAATGGGATATTAAAGAACGTTTTTAGCTTAACGCTTGTATATGAATCACGGTGATGTGATAAAATTAATTCATAAATATATATATATATATATATATATATATATATATATATATAAATATATATATATATTCCTCATTGGACGGGTTGGTATCATTCTCGAGTGCTGGGCCAGCGTTCGATTCTCCGACTGGCCAATGAAGAATTAGAGAAATTTATTTCTGATGATAGAAATTCATTTCTCGTTATAATGTGGTTCGGATTCCACAATAAGCTGTAGGTCCCGTTGTAGGTAACCAACTGGTTCTTAGCCACGTAAAATAAATCTAATCCTTCGTGCCAGTCCTAGGAGATAGGAGAGCTGTTAATCAGCTTAGTCGGTCTGGTTAAACTAAGGTATACTTAATATATATATATATATATATATATATATATATATATATATATATATATATATGTGGTGTGTGTGTGTGTGTGTGTGTGTGTGTGTGAGTTTGTGTGTATCACTTGTTAATAATGAATCAAAATTTATATATATATATATATATATATATATATATATATATATATATATATAGAATCTGCAGGTCACTTTTTACCAGATACATATGTAATTCTAATCGCAATAATGCCCACTTAACTTCTCGAATTCTTCGCGCTTTTTGGATACGCTTGTCACCACAAAGCCTTAAGATCCAAGTGCAAGAAATATGAAGAAATTATGGAAGCGTGTCCAAAAAAGCGCGAAGAATTCGAGAAATTAAGAGGGCATTGTGGCGATTACAATTACAAACACACACACATATATAAAATATATATATATACAGTATATATAACTGTATATATATTATATGCGTGTATGTGTGCTTTCCTTCCGGAGGTCATGGTGGCAGCTGCCCAGAGAGATCAAATCGAGTTGTTAAATGAATTTGATATTACAGATCATGCCGAGACTGTCCGTTCTGGTAATAATTATCATCGGCTGTCTACGTGCTAACAGCGCACGCCTCGGGAGCTTGGCTGACGTGGCTAGACTACAATCTATTCGAAAATTCATTCATACCAGTATATGGGGAGCTGAGATGGAGCACGCGTACGGTTAATCCACAATCTAAACGCCGTGGAAGTAAATTTCAAGCTTCCATGACACCAGAACCACCAGCCTTGCCCACTAAAGTCTACGGGGTGTGACGGAAGCATTTAAAGAAGGCACGTGCACGTGTGGGAGAATCAATACGGCATACGTAAAGGGGATAAGAAGCGTAAGGCAAACACTATTTCATGTCAGTCCTATTGCTTGGATGTTACTAGGAATGAGCGGCCGTACGTGAGAGACTGGGCCTACGTGAAAGCAAAGTATATGGGCTCAAGAACCTTATATTATATAAATACACACGTGTGTGTGTGTGTGTATATATATATATATATATATATATATATATATATATATATATATATATATATATATATAATACATATATATTATATATATTGTAATAACCACAATGGCCTCTTTGATTTCCGCTTTTTTTCATATGTGAAAATATCGAGAATTTAAGTTGTTAAAATTATATACCCATCTCATAAAAAGTGGCTAGTATATTCTATATATCTATACACACCTACACATACACATATATATACTTATATATGCGTGTGTCTGTGTTTTTTTTTAGCATAAACGTATTTACAGTAAACACTCATCATTATTGCTGTTGTTTTTCTACAACATCTAAGGTAACGCGAGTGATACCAACAGACAGGTTGTCCTCCCAGCATTTTCCCTATCAGTCGCTCCCAGATAAGAGATAAGACCCTTGAAAGAATGCATTCACTCATACAGTTGCTATACAGCTGATCTTCGCTCATCGACTGAATGCCGAAATTATTCGCTTTCATATAAACATAAACAGAATTTCCTCGAATAAGACATTATTATTATTATTATTAATATTAATATTATTATTATTATTATTATTATTATTATTATTATTATTATTATTATTACTTTGTCTGTATTGTCTGAGTCCATTGCATCTTCATTATGTAATTTCATATGGCCTTGAGCTGAAGTGAAATACATGATTATGATTATTATTTTTAGTGAAATAAACAAAGACAAGAAGTAAATAACAACGACCATACCACCAGCCACGACAACCTTCAGCTAATAATAATAATAACTACACACCTGCTTGATAATGGGATTTAAATTCCCGTTAAAACAAACGCTACTTCTTATAATTGCCACTGTTAACGAAAATCATGCCATCCTTACAACTGAGTCTTAAGCTTTTTTTTTTCTTTTCTTTTCTTTTCCGTAGGTGATGGTTACTCTGTATCTTATCAGAGGCACCTCATTTGTAGGAGAGTGCTTACGCTCTCATGCCCAAGGTTCGGGTCCAGTTATAATTTTAGTTTGCGTCTGTCATTTCTGTGGTAGAGTTCTATGTCATTAATAATAATAATAATAATAATAATAATAATAATAATAATAATAATAATAATAATAATAATAATAATCACATAATAATGGGTAATCATTAGCAATTATTATTATTATTATTATTATTATTATTATTATTGTCGTTATTATTATTGTTGTTGTTGTTGTTGTTATGACCATCTATAATTAAATGACGTTCTTCTAGAACAAGCCAAAAGACCAAGAACTTGAATATCAAGCTTACATGGTCGATAAAGGAAAAAATTCAAAAGCAAACAATGATGTCAGTCAGTCACTAGACCCAAAACTAAATAAAGAAAGGAAAGCGTGCTTGAGTGTGCCTTCAAGACGCAGAACTTCGGGTTTTGGAAGGACCTGGTAGCCAACAGAGGCTTTGGCATAGCCAGATGCTAGACAAAATTGAGTGTATGGTCACCACTATCCAGTGCAGGGCGGCCACATGTGGATTTTGTTGCAGCCCTGTAAACGTAAACAGTGGAATAGATAACCCAGTCAATTAGGTTTTATTCAGTTAAACAAGTCAGTTAAATTTTGTTTAATTAAACCAAACTTAGGTGAAAGGAGGGAAAAAGACCTTAAGAAAAAAATCAGCAATTTATCGACTTGCAATAGTGATAACAGTTTGCCCTTAAGAGGACAACATGCACCATTTTCTACAGTAAATGTTTATCGATTACCATAATGATGGTAAAAGGTTAAGAACTTCATTAACGTTATAATATCTACGCATCACTGCAGAAAAATTTATCATTGTTATTTTTATTATTTCTAAAGTACTCATAGTCTTCCGGGACAAGCCAAAGTGCCCTTTAACTTGCCTGGCACTGAACAGCCTTGTGTGAAACGAAGATTTCGATATCAGAAGAGGCAGGTTTTGATGCTTATGAAATTAGGCTCTCAAGACAAGCACTGGGACACTTCCGGCCATCCAGCGCTCACGACAGTGAAAGGGGGAGCTGAGGGGGGGGAGGGGGGGGCGTTGAGCAGCAAATAAGTGTGAAATATAAGGATCTGTAGACGAAATTTGGAGAAAACCCTACAGCTGCACTGAAAAATGCCAGTTCGAGAAGTTGAACAGCAAAATATAAGAAAGGAAGCGGGAACGGAGGTAAAGTAAAATGCTTTAAAGTGGGTGCAGCTCGGGGTGTGAGTGCACTCGATATTAATCCATACTTCTATCACAATTACCTTTTCTGCTCCGCAGGGTGATAGTGTCGTCAGTGCACCCCCACGCTGTACACTGTAGGCATTACCATAGGCAATTTTCAGCATCTCGTCGGCCTCGAGCTGTTTAATATATATACAGTATATATATATAATATATATATATATATATATATATATATATATATATATATATATATATATATATACATGTGTGTGTGTATGTCTGTATAAATATATATAGGGACGATGTTGGCGCAAAACAACATAGCAGTCACTTCTAAGTTCATAATTAAATTGTTGATCTGTGGATGAACCCACTGTGCAGTAAAGCTAACACAACATTAACCACTTCAAACTCACTATTGTGTGGATGTGACAGCTAATACAGAATGCGCCTCACAAATCTCTGAAAGCCTCTGCGTTATTGTATATATGACAAGTGAGCTTGCGGGTCTCGCAGAGAGCTTTCAGAGGAGTGGTGCCTGAGAAAAAAGGAAGATACCACAAGCAGTACACAGAAGGCGCATCATTACGTCTGACTCCCATACAGTACAGTACACACACACACACACACACACACACACACACACACACACACACACACACATATATATATATATATATATATATATATATATATATATATATATATATATATATATATATATATATATACATTTCTCGAAGTATCATTACGGTTTCGTCTCCATTGGTTGGGCAGAATCTAGAGGTCCGCATCAGATCGCTTCTCTTCAAAACCTTCCCACAGTGAAGAGCCGCCTTTGAGCATAAGGCCAGCTTACCTGAACCAACCAACTCCAGAGGGTTTCTTTACCTCAGGAGCGAGCGTCTTCAGCCATGGCTCTATCGAGAAGGCCTCTCCAGTTTAATCTGAGTACAGTGAACGCAAGAGCCAAAGTGCTCTCCAAAGCTTTCAATTTCTAACAAAGAGAGTCATCGCTTTTCTGTTTTAATTTCAGATAATTTTACAAATTCAATTAAACATGAAGTTATGAAATTGCACTTGTTCGTAAAATTACAGATATTTAACACAGGACCAGTTTTATACCTGAGAAGTAGTCTAAGCCTGCAAGTGGTAATTCAGCAGATAACAAAGTTCACAACATACAGGTACTTATCAGTCAGACCACAGCATCATTTATGAACCACTAATATCTTCCAATATGCCATTATTTAGCTTGTCAGTTACCCAGTCACTTATTTACTTTGTTGTGTTTGTTCTTTTACACAAGTAGGCATTATGTTATACTGAAGTTCTATTAGATTAAATTTCCTTTTAGATTCCTCCTTGGTAATGATGAATAATAACAGTGCCCTGTTTTAATTCAATGCTTAGATATTGTTCCAACTGACAAGCATCCTCATAACATGAGGGTATCAGAATTATGTGTGAACATTAAGATGCAGGGAATAACATTAACGCTCTCACGTTATCATCACGTTATTAGTACAACAAATCACCCAGCCATGTCAATATTACTGGACAGAATAAATATAATTTACATACTTGTACACGGGTATTTAAACAAAGTTATCAAACCAGTTCGCATGTTTCGTCATTACAGTTTTTTGCACTGGAGAGTATTTGCTTTTGATACACTTTTTAGATATCAGGGCATTCCTATATCATTAATAACATTAAATAAGACACGCGCTCTACAGAAATGACTAATTTCGCTTTCGGTCATCATTGTTTTTTGTTGAATATGGCGTCGCCACCAATATCATTATTCTTCATGGGCTAAATCGTCAAAATTCCAAATGCGATACACATGTTGAGGTAGCAATCCGCAATTTTGAAGCATCAAGGAACTTCTATGTTAAACTGTATACACACACACACACACACACACACACACACACACACATATATATATATATATATATATATATATATATATATATATATATATATATATATATAGAGAGAGAGAGAGAGAGAGAGAGAGAGAGAGAGAGAGAGAGAGAGAGTTACTTATACCTTAGTTTAACCAGACCACTGAACTGATTAACAGCTCTCCTAGAGAGGGCTGGCCCGAAGGATTAGACTTATTTTACGTGGCTAAGAACCAATTGTTTACCTAGCAACGGGATATACAGTTTATTGTGGAATCCGAACCACATTATACCGAGAAATGAATTTCTATCACCAGAAATAAATTCCTCTAATTCTTCATTGGCCGGTCGGAGACTCGAACACGGGCTCAGCAGAGTGCTAGCCGAGAACTATATCGACCCGTCCAACAAGGAACTGAGAGAGAGAGAGAGAGAGAGAGAGAGAGAGAGAGAGAGAGAGAGAGAGAGAGAGAGAGAACATCTCCAGAACCAGGAGGTAAATTATTCATGAAAATTTTATAATATACAAAGTACTCGTGCCATGAAAACGATGTTTACTTGTGTCTCATCCGAATATAAAGCCTGATGACGAAAACGTTTACGAAAGACTTGTTTTTCTTGACCTGTAATGTGTCAATTTGTAAAGCTAGATACAAGAGCACCTACTTACGCATATAGGAACAGCCATTAGCACTATACTGACCGTCGGTACGCGCACATATTATTGTTCATGGCCTTTTCATTAGCACTTGTAGATCAAAAGTGGAACAACTTGGAACATCTAGAACAGTGTGGTGGGTGTGTAGTTTATTTTAGCTCTTATGACCAATACTCAAGTCTGTTTTGCAAACTATTCAGAGTTTTGGAGTCCACTGATGTTCATAGGAATTGTGTCGACATTCACAGAACTGTGGCTATTCCGTCACCGCTATCACTGACGTCGGCGTCTTGTCTTGCGAACCATCTCCCATCGCTGCCCCACTGCGCTGTCACATTCTTCATCTTCTAAAAAACCATCTGACTTTGACGACACGGCTGAACCTTGCGAAAGTGTTCGAACTGTTCTAGAATTCTGGCTGTGTTTATAGAATCAGTGACTGAGCGTTCTGCTGATGATATAACAGTCCAAATGGCATGAGTGATAAAACCGGTTTATTTTTGCAGGGAAAACAAAATTTTGCAGCTGTATCTTTTATCGTCGCTTGAAAATGTCACCTGACGATGCATATATCTTGTAAAACACCTATATTTTTGTACAATTGAAATTTCATTTTGTCGTGACATTATCGCTATCTGGTCATTTCTATTTCAGAATGTTATGGTCTTTCACCAAAACAGATGTTCAAATTACACTAAGGATCAAGAAGTGAAGAATCTTAGCGTAAAAAATCTCGGACTAGGGGAAAATATCTTCTAGGAAACAATGAATTTCAAGGAGAGTAGACAAAAAATGGTCCCCAGATCATAAGACTTGTAAATAAGGAAAAGAAGAAATCCTATTTTAGTTACCTTGTATAAAATAATCATATAAATTGGGGGGGGGTGGAATACTAGCTTTCAGTGAGGTCTATAATCTCCAACATTTATCTGGTAAAAAAAGGTCAAACTGACCAACAGGATGCGATATCTGAAAACTCCAATATGGCCGACTTGCCGTCGTTTTCCGAAATATGAGTATATGAACTGGAGGGGATTGTCTCATAATAGCACTGCGCACTGATATCTAAATAGAAGTTTCGCTCGTCTTGAGGTACTCAAGTGAGAATATATTTCTTAGTTGTATTGTCTCATAGCCGACTGAACTATAACAAACCGTATAGGCTACAGGTACATCCAGAGGTCTGCCGTAGTTATTCTTCCCCTGACGTGGTGCCAGTGGCGTTCCTGAGGCGGGGGGCGCGGCGGTTTGAAATCGCCCACCGGGCCCCAAAGCGAGGGGGGCCCCAAAATGCGAAATTTTGGATTAAGTGGATCTTCAGTTATTCAATGTACACCTACTGTAGTTTTAAGAAATAAAATTTCTGAAATTTGCATTTACAAGTGCCTTTAAAATGTTCCTACAGTTGCTTATATTCTAAAAAATTTCCCGAACCGCCCAGCTGCTTTGGTTCGCTACGCTCGTTTCCCACCCCATAAGAGGGGCCCCAAATGGGACTGGGCCCCCCGGGCCCCAAAATGTCTAGGAACGCCCCTGCGT
>NC_089743.1:8490227-8550227 GCF_040412425.1 Macrobrachium rosenbergii | reverse complement strand
GTCTTTGATTATATCAAGCGTTGGTACTTCCTTTGAAATAAAGTCTAAAACAGTTCTACGTAAAACGCTCTTGTCGATTTTGACATTGTCAGGTTCTCGGTTGATGCTTTTCCATGGGTTCCAGGAAAATTGGGGTGCCGCATCTCTCTTCCGTATCTTTGCCTTCTTTGCAAATCCTGCTGATTGTTTTAATCCGGTATCATTGTCTTTTTCGTTGCAGTAATTTTTCTGATATGCAATTGGTCCACGGTTTGCCTTTTCTTTGAAAAGTACTTAACGACCCTATGAACGATTTCTCGAGCCTGTGGATGAAGATTAATGCGGGAACGAGGATTTCCTTCCATGTTGTTTGAAGACGACAGACTCTTAATGAGTCAGCTGAGTGTTTTGACAGAATTGTTTAGGTAAGGGCTGTTTGACATCTTTATGCCCTGAGGTCAGATAACAGGTAAGAGAAGAATGGCAGCGCTGAAATTTTTTTTGTCACGTTTTAAATAAACTTTGATTGTTGTTAAATGCTAAAAATTACGAGGGTTTTTAATAATTGGCAAAATTGATTAGCAACCAATTATATTTTGTTTTAACTTTTGCCTTCATATACCATACAATGAGTGGGAATATTTGATGTGGAGAGGGTTTCCATGCCCTGCCCTTTTCGCCATGAAGGAGCCGATATATTTCACTCTTTGTGTCAGTATCTGGAAAAAGAAAATTTTTGGAGCTCTCAAAACGTTGAAAGGAAGTCTTGCATAAACAAAATCACAAATGTTCCCTCGCGTGTTTTCGTTTTACTTACTTTGTTAATTTTGGCTAATGAGTTTCTCTGAAGATCATCAGTACCCATAATTACAAATACGAAAGTCATGCCATTAGTATTTTAACTGATTTCTGAGCTCAGATGGTCATGCCGATAAGCTAATTATTTTTAAAAAAGAAATGCTCACTGACAAACAAAGACTTAAAATATATATATTTATAGAACATTTTATATATAAAATTGAACCTTTTCTTCCATCTACAGAAATATTTGATGTAAATATCGTTTATACCCTATATATAATATATAAATATATATGCACATACATATATATATATATATATATATTTATATATAAAATATATATATATATATATATATATATATATATATATATATATATATATATATATATATATATATAACACATACAGAACCAGTATATATATATATTTATTCGTCTACGAGTTTATTATATTTCAGGAAATGAATCAGGACATCTTCTGACAGTTATAAATTAAAAAGGATTCAGCATTTTAAAGGCTCTGTTTGTTAGGAAATTTAAATAAACACAAAACTTACAAAAAAGGGAGGTTAAAAGGTTGGAGCAGAAAATCAGTTGAACTGAAAACAACTGCTCGTCTTTTAAAATAGTCTTTTTTTACAAATTAAAGAACCAGTAAAAGAAAACTTAAAATGTAAACTTAAAATGAACTTAATAAAATCTGATCTTTGAATAAAAGGAACTTAAAAATAAACTTACAAATTGTTTAAGCAGAAGTAATGTACACCTATGACAGTCTGATGAAACTTCTGATGGAGGAAAATTTTTGACACTACAAAATCTTTGATGGGTGCCTAATGAATAAAAACATTTAATGGAGGGGGCGGACAAAGGCTTGTTTTGTTTTCAAACAATGTTAAATGAATACTACTGATAGAGAGGGAGAGGGTTTCAATGATTCATATATTTTTCCTTTTGTTCAGTATCTAAAGAATACATTGGATTGGGAGGTATTTTATCCACATCAGCCTAAGTTCCAGCAGTTCTCCCAGGTTGACTACTCGGACATCCCGTACACCATTTACTCTTCAAAGATTATTTTAAGAATTCACTTCACCGACAAACAAAGACTTAAAATGCATATCTTTATAGAACATTTTCTGCTTAAAATTACCTTTTCTTCCATTTCCCGAAATATTTGTGTAAACTCGTTTACACCTGTGGATTATACATATATATATATATATATATATATATATATATATATATATATATATATATATAACCTAAGTATGAAATTCACTTTATCACTGAAACTATTACTATGTTAATAAAAAGTAAAAAGACTGATGTGACAGAATCCGTAAGGCAGACGCGATACAATTGTAAACAAGAAATGGAATAAAGATATACTGTGCGGCTGATTTCATGCCTACAGATGCAGACATATATATATATATATATATATATATATATATATATATATATATATATATATATATATATATATATATATAGAGAGAGAGAGAGAGAGAGAGAGAGAGAGAGAGAGAGAGAGAGAGAGAGAGAGAGAACATTTTCTCCTCTCCATCTGTACCTTCATGAAAACCTAAATTCAATGTTATTTTTATAAACACTGAACTGGAAACATACAACATCCATCAGTTCTGACGGAGAAGCACGAATGGTACAACGAACGAAGACTGAACGGGGGTCCGTCAACAAGAACAAGAGACGACTCTCATGCCTTATATGCGCGAGAGCGCGCGATTGCATCCTTACAACAAAATAATGAGGTTGCAACATTATCGTCGTTATTAAAAGTGAACGCAGTCCATTGGTAAGAGACTTACAGAGGCCATTAAACTTGTTAAACAAGCTTCCACAAAAGAATTCTCAGGAGGAAAAAAAAAAACACACACACAAGACAAGAGAAGTCTTACTTAGTGCGTGATAAAGACAGGCTTTGATGTCACATATGGTTCATGCAGTTAATCAGCTAAATGTATGGAGGTTACTCAGAGGCAACAGTAGACATACTGTCATTCTTTATTCCAATGACGAAATCATAAATGTCTTTATTATGAGAGAAAAAAACTATTTTTGGTTGGTTGTCACCAACTGTGACGTTGATTAGCAATTTTCTCATAAGCTGCTCATATGTTTATATTTCGTTTTTTGTTTGTTTCTGTTCATTTATTTCATGTCTATCTGTATTGTACTATTCATCTCGTCTCTATAGTATAGTTTTTCTCTGATTTAAGCTGTAGGTCCCGTTGCTAGGTAACCAATTGGTTCTTAGCCACGTAAAATAAGTCTAATCCTTCGGGCCAGCCCTAGGAGAGCTGTTAATCAGCTCAGTGGTCTGGTAAAACTAAAGTATACTTAAGGAGCGGGTAATCCATCCCTCTTGGATTCCCCTGCATAAATAAGCTCTGATGTTAATAATGATAATGATGCTTGTGCACAAATTCGCATACGCGTATGCGTAAACCGTTAACATGCACAAATAAGGGAAATATGGCCACCCACCGACTTCTGAATGAGGAGCTAAGGAACGAGACGCCCCGTAATCGGTAGCGACCCACATTTACCCCTTCAAGATAAATCCCTCGACAGATTCCCCGCTGCTTTTGTGACTGTGAGGTCCGGGGAGACTGACTGACACTTCCTTCTTTGCTGAAGTGTAACTGTTTTGACCGCTTGACTCTCGCTCAACCTTTCTTTTCGGAACAGCGTACAGACAAACAGACACACGCAAAGCCGGACAGAAAGGGACTTCCGATCTCAGAAAACCTCTGTGGAACTAATTCAAAACAATGCGGGAAAATCAAGAGAGAAAGGATTAAGTATAGCTTAGTTTAACCAGACCACTGAGCTGATTAACTGCTCTCCTAGAGAGGGCTGGCCCGAAGTATTAGACTTATTTTACGTGGCTAAGAACCAACTGGTTACCTAGCAACGGGACCTACATAGCCTATATACAGCTTATTGTGGAATCCGAACCACATTATAACGAGAAATGAATTTCTATCACCAGAAATAAATTCCTCTAATTCTTCATTGGCCGGTCGGCTAATCGAACGCGGGCCCAGCAGAGTGCGAGCCGAGCACGACAGCGACCCTCCCAATGAGGAACTGAGAGAGAGAGAGAGAGAGAGAGAGAGAGAGAGAGAGATAGTTAAAAATAGATCTTTGCGGTTAAGCAAGAACAGCGGTGTCGAAGTTAAGTGTTTATAAAGCGCAGAGGAAGTGCTTGAGCGCCATTTGGGGGCCACCTAATGCTCGGCTAATCCCACCAGGCAGCGAACCTTTGTCATCATCAATCCGCTATCGGCCAACAGCCCTTGGCTTTACCGCAAAATAAAATGGATATGTTTGAACATATTGTCAAAAGAAACCCCATCACCCCGACTCCCTCCCGCCTCTCTCTCTCTCTCTCTCTCTCTCTCTCTCTCTCTCTCTCTCTCTCTCTCTCTCTCTCGTTTTTCGTTATTTTCATAAAATCTTTGGTACTATTTTTAGCCTTTTCCCTTGTCAGTCTCACAGGTGTCCCTAATGTGAATATTTTCATTACTTACTCATATGTTTAATTATTAACCAACGAAAACACTAATCTTATGCTCGCCTAATATTATACAATTAGCGACCGGCAGTTCTTAAGCACAATTTTTAAATTTTTCGGTGTCGATATGTTCAAAATCCATATCTGATACATGATATACTGTTCCACCCACCACGTCCAGCATCACGCTGGAGTATATCTTAATCAAAGAAGTCATGTGACGGTCATGTCAAACGAACAAATCTCCCAAGAAGTCGAAATACTAGATGAATGAGACCGTAGTGTCGAAAATATGAGTTTATTAAGAGAAGCTTCTGACGCCAAAAGATGTTTCAAGCGATTTTGTCCTGTATGAGTGATTAGCGACGGGAAAAATGGAATGTAACTAAGAGAAAAGTCACTCCTGGAATAATGATTTCTCCCGTTATGATGTCGACTGACGGGACTTGTTTATTTCGTTCCTACCGGTTGGCTGGTTTAGAGCAGTGGTTCTCAATCTTTGTTTAGTGATGGCACCCTAACTAATGTAATCATTACCGTGGCAACCCTTCTTCACCATCCCATCATATCTCATGAATTAACTTCTTATTTCATGAATAAAATTATTATCCATACTCTAACCAAAATCAGCACACCGTACAGGCAGAAATATATTGTACAAACAAAGAGCACATCAGATTAATTAGATAAACAATTAGAGCAGGCACACTGATAATGATTATATGAAGACTTCTGCAAATTTTTTTTTTACAAATGTTCATTGAGGTGATGTAACCAAAATAAATTCATGACAATCTTGCGGCACCCCTACTGTCTGTGGCACCCTAGGGTGCCACGGCATCCAGTTTGAGAATCACTGGTTTAGAGTAAGCCGGCTTTGAGTTAGCACAGGCCCTTGCTCAAGGTTAGTGGCAAGGTGTTGAGGGGTTACGAGGCCTCGCGTAGTACCTCTAGACTCTGCCCAACCAAAAGACGCGATTAACCTAACTTACGAAGACGATTGTAGTCCTGATTACTGGGATTAGTGGCAGGGAAGACGAAAAGTTTCTGGTGAACGTGGTACACAAACTGAAAGTAACGATTTTGGAGAGGTCTTACACTTTGGTCTCCATGCTGATCTTGTGATGAATGCGGTCAGCAAGACCTTTATTGCCATGCCCATAGGGTCGTTCTAGGCGGTTGCCAGGTCTTGAATGGGCCTGGCCTCGGCATAATTTCGTCAACCATGTCTCTTGCTCGTTACCATTTTTTTAGGTTCATGTCCATCGTTTAATTTACGACAGCAGATTCTAGGATATTCATTTTGTATGAAAAGAGCTTGTGAAAAGCAACTTGGAATGCAACTGTATCTACCTTGGGAAGATTCTGGACCATGGCCCCAGCTGGCGAACAAACATCGGGAACTATCAAAAGGAGGATTAAAGTCGTATAATGCATGATTGCGTTGAAAACGTTGCACTGACATAGGCGGCTCTTTGCAACAATTTTTTTTCACTAAGGTTCTATCGTGTTTCAGATTTTGACGCTCTTACTACTAAATTGCAAAAAACTTAAGTCGTCGCACAAGAAGCAGTGACTCACACAGTAGTAATTGTCATAATCTCGTGAAGTACAGTGACTTATTCTCATCAGTAATATTATCATTAATCTTTATCGTGTTTCATACACGTCACAAGTCTATTTACTATCATCATCTTTAATCACCTCCCATTAAAAAAGAATCATCACCGTAATATAGTAAGTACACTATAGACGAATCATAATGTATATATTCATCAGATAAATCCAAATAAGATGAGTTGTATCACTACCATACTTATCATTTTTTAGTTCTTGTTTTTCCCGGCCTCAGTGTCCATAAATGTTGTCGCGCTAGAGCGCAGAAATAATTACTGGACAGATATGTCTAATTTTTTCCACTTCCCATCGTAATATTCTGTGATAACTTTGTGGGAATTTTAAAGTATTCCGCAAGCCCAAATCATTAATCAAGACAGGTGCCCCAGTGTTTGACAGTCTAAATTTCATAAAATCAAAACTAATTATTAATATCATTATAGACGCAGACATCATCATCATCATAGTCGGGAAGGCTATCATTAACATAATTACCACCATCAAAAATTAAACAGCTGTAATCAGAATCACATCCCTCACCCAACAACAGTTTTACTTCTTAGTTTTTCAAAACTTTTGATTTTACGAGAGAGAGAGAGAGAGAGAGAGAGAGAGAGAGAGAGAGAGAGAGAGAGAGAGAGAGGTTCATGCACACACTCGCTCAAATCACCATGCGCACGCACGTGTCTTTCTGTAGATGCGTTTAAGCATATGAGCACGAGTCGGCTTCCCGTTTTCCGGAAATCAAATAACTGAAAGTAGTAACTGCTTGCCTGGTACAAAAATGTCATCTCTTAAAACGCCAATAGTAAAAAAAAAAAAAATAAAAATAAAAAAAAACCGAAGAAGGTTAGTGCCGTCATTACACCTGACGCGGTGCACTGTAGTCATTACTAAAGGTTGTTTGCAGTTTTCATTCGACCCCGAGCTGCTTTTCACTGTCCGATGCACTGAATGGCTGATGTGCCACATTAATTGGCTCTGTGACCGAAGTTTCATCGATCAGATCAACAGTAAATAACCAGCGGTTTCTGAAAATTGAGTAATGACAACAGAACGCATTGCGTATCCATTAATATCTGTTTTTTTCCTGCGCAACAGCAATGGTTACGGGAAATGAGCTCCGTGTTCAGCCTTGTTGTCTGAACATGAACTCAGTGTTCAGTCTTGCCGTCGTCCAGTCCGGGCGAGCCTCCCCCTACCTACATCGCTGCACTGGGCCCATTTGAGTGTGCGGCTTGGCCTGAGTCTCATGAATGTACGCCACACCCCCTTGGTAGGAACTTGGCGTATGGACTCTTAACAATGGCTTAAAATACTCTAGACAAGCAGACTCGGCAATAATAGCAATAACATTATGGGTCTGAATAATTTAAAAAATATTTCAACAGAAGTGAATGAAAAAAAGAAACAGGCGTTAAGCTACAATGGAGAGTAAATACAGCAATTAGATTTGTCGAAGCTGAGTTGACATTGGATCCGTGACGAACTGAACTATTAAACAACCGAAGCTTTTTACCTTTGATTTTACGCAGCTTTGTCAAAAACACATTAGTCAGTTATGTCTTTCTTAAGAACCTCTCCTTTACATTATGATGCTAAAACAACGAACTTACCGGAAGA
Organism: Macrobrachium rosenbergii; assembly: GCF_040412425.1. Classification (NCBI taxonomy): domain Eukaryota; kingdom Metazoa; phylum Arthropoda; class Malacostraca; order Decapoda; family Palaemonidae; genus Macrobrachium; species Macrobrachium rosenbergii. Next base: position 8,542,661 of record NC_089743.1, on the reverse strand, counting down.
ATGACAATTCATGTGACATTCCCTCATTTACTCACTCCAAGACATCAATATGCATTATCATATTACAAATAGGCATGTTTAAATACGATGCAAACAAACAGTATCTAAAAACGTTATCAAATCATGGGAATATCTATCCTAAGAAATGAAAATTTAAAATTTTTCTTGCTTTAAATTACAGATTTTTCTTGCTTGAAAATACAGATTTTTCTTGCTTTACATTACAGAACATAAGAGGTACGCCATATGCAATTATGCACCGACGACGCTTTTCCTTTGTGAAAACAAAAAAGCAACAACGAATCCGAACAAATCATACGACGAGGAATGAATGAGTGAACTCCTCAAAAGGACCTTCTACAAATGATGAATAACGGCGCCTCCTACGTCATCATGACAACCTACATAGATCCCGATTTCGAAAACAGGAACAATAGGTGCCCTCAGCGCCGAGCGAGCGAGAAGGATTTCTTCACCCAAACTAATGAAGATTTAAACGCTCTTATTTTGCCGCTGAAATGCACCAAAATGCTCGTCAAGTGTAATTCACGATCCGAAATGTGCTCTTATTTTTCTTTATTTATATATATCTTTTTTTTTTTGAGGTGGAACCGCCGAGTCACGGGTCAGAAGAGGGGTCATCCCCAAATGGATACTTGTGCAATTGTCGTTATTGGTTGCAGAGACAGGAAAAAATTATATCTAATGAGTGATATTACAGTGTTGCAAGCAGTACACCTTATTAGTAAAGTGGAAAAATAGTCTCCGACCACAGGGAGTGATATCCCTCTTGGGCCACACTTCACTCATTTACCATCATCATTTTTATTTTTAGCAAGACACCGCTGTTTGCAGTGACAGAGAACACATCGCTGATGAGAACACGGAAAACTGAGCTCACGTAGGCTTCAGGTTCCTTCACTGAAAGTGTGATGATGTTTGAAAGAAAGGCTACGAGTAAATACATATTATGCTCTGTAGCGGATTCTCAGACTGTAGCGAGAACCCCCAGGGCTTTGGATTTGGATTACCCAAAGGTGCTTTAAAGTTTGCACAGAGAGAGAGAGAGAGAGAGAGAGAGAGAGAGAGAGAGAGAGAGAGAGAGAGAGAGAGGGGGAAGAATTTGGCTGTTAATGATAAACTGCGAAACGAAGTCAATGCCCTTTAAACCAACCTTAGTTTCTATTCCATGCTCAGAGTCATGTTATAAGGGTGCGTATCGTAAGCGGAATGACTTCAGAAGATTTTTGTGGTATGCAACGTATTACTCTGCAACAGTGTTATCAATTTACTGGATAGGTCAGCAGCGGCACGATGGATTCCGACTCACTTGGAAACGGGTCGTTCTAGCTCGTAAAACGAGCGTCCTATCCACTGGTGAATGTATATTGAGTACACACCACACACACACACACACACACACACACACACACACACACACATATATATATATATATATATATATATATATATATATATATATATATATATATATATATATATATATATATATACTGGTGAATGTATTTATATATATGTATATATATGTATATATATATATATATATATATATATATATATATATATATATATATATATATATATAATGTATGTATCTGTATATGTAAATTAACTTATATCTTTACAGCTGTACATTCTTTAAAACTTAATCTAAGGCAAATAAGCATAGCATAGTTTATAAATTCATTCGGGAAATGCTAATGAAGAATAAATACTTGCTATGAAAGAGACCAAGAGAGGATTATTGAATTCCTTTCCGTTCATCATATTAATAAAAGAAGAAATAAAATGATGAATCAAAAGAAATTATAAACAAAATATAGAACCAGTCAAGATGCCTTTCCTTCCTCAACGTCAATAAAAGGACTGAATAACAGAGGAATACAAAAAGCTAATATAAACGAAATAAATCCAGTTCGACAAAAGCCTGTAAGCCTCTGGCGTCCCACTTCCCTCCCCGTTGCTGTTTAAGGGGACTATTTCTCCCCAACGAAAACTGTCCCCTTCCACGTTCCCTTCTACATCCTGGCTAACCACCCCTCTCCCTCTCCCCTCCCGCTCACCCTCCCTCTTAAGGCCTAAGCTTTCCAACTACTATGCTAATGAGTCGATGATAAGAGTTAGGCTTAACCAGCAGTTTTCTTCCCTTCCATTCGAGGCCAAAGACAAAAGGATAGGTGGGCGGGGGTAGGGGTGGGGTGAAGGGATTGGAGTAAGGGACACCAAGTGGAAGGGAGCAGTGGGACACGAACGTAGAGTGAGACACCAATGAACATTGTCATAAAAGATAATCACTAAAGCTCGAAGGACAGAGTACTGGCTGCAACGAACGGCCTCTGGCGGCCAACGAGGAAGCGGCCTAATAACAATGATTAATGATGATCACCTCTCCTGTTAGTCTCCATGAATAGCCCAAAAGACGAACCACAATAATGATGATAATAATAATATTAAGAATAGTTTCTCGAGGTTGTCTCCACCACTGCTAAACATTATAGAGAGGTTAATGCTGAACCTATTCTCTCGTATTATGGTTATAGAGACTCCAGGATACAAGATACACACGTACAGGTGCGTGGCTGGATATAATTCTCTAGAAAAGTCAAGCATTTAGAAGAGGAAAGATCATTACTGAACCGACAGGGTTGGCAGCTTCCCAAGCAAACTTCTATAGAATATGAATCCTAGATGAGACAGTAAGGGAAAATTTGAGGTAACAGAAGTGGAGTAAAATGAATGGACAAATAACTGGAGATGAAGCTAGGTGTCGATCCCTACTCCCGACAGAAAACCCCACTGGCACCTCCCGGATGCAACAGCCTTTCTGTTCCATCATTATTTCTTAGTGACCCACCCAGCACTTCCTAGATTTATTTCTCCTTCTTAGACGACTTCGAAAACTCGCGAATGACACCCATTTTGCAACAACCCAACCTATCGTCCTTCATCCTCTTCACGTGACTAGACCACCTTCATCAGTTGTGGTCCTTATTTTCACGAAGATGTTCCAAAATCAGTTACCCTGGCTGAAGATTTCTTTCTCGCAGTTGCTTCAATATTTGTGATATTTTCAGATTTCAAAGCACGTGATTCAACTGACTCATTTACAACATCTGAAAACTCTTCCGTTTTATCTTGCTATATATTTTGTTTTTCGTCAAACGCCTTTATTCCTTTCGGAAGGGATGGCAGCAGAAGCGTAGCGACCACCGGCTCCTAGCAAGTCTTTGGAGATGAGGTTGCTAGCCCCAACCCCTTGTTTTGACTCCCAGCTGCCATTGGTATCCACTCGCAGTCGGGTGGAGTGTTGGCAGCAACCTGAGCGTGAATCTCGGACATCGTTGTTGTAAGTTCAGCACGTCGCTACACCTGTGCTAATTTATGTTCACCTCACATCCTGTGTAGTGGAATACAATGGCCATTTGACTATCCTGTAGCCTATAAATAATTCCAAAATTAATTTTCAGGAAATAGAGCCGCATAATTTTCCCATAATTCTAAATGTGACTATGAAGGGCAGAAATTTTGATATTAAGATATAAAATGTGACAATTGATTTTGCCTGGTACCGCCTGGGGGAAATTTTTTGGAAATATGCCAACTGGCAATTCAGGTGCATAAATTATAACTGTCATAGGAGTACCTTAGAGTCACGAGACGGATATAACAGCACAGATAGATTTAGATTTCATTAATATACGTATGTTGTGAGTTCATGTGTCTTTGTGGCCATGTTAATTCATATTTACACGAAAACCCATGAATTCAAAACAAGAGTAGAAATCATGGAATGTACTCTGCATGTATGCAACACAGGGATATCAGCTTCATAGATATAGTATATACTAACAGTGTACGTCAAGTACACACACAGACACACACATTCATACAAGCTCTATAGATATCTATAGATCTTGCATATATATATACATATATATACAGATACATATAAAATATATATATATATATATATATATATATATATATATATATATATATATATATATATATATATATAAATATATATAGTCGTATAACAGTAGGTAGGATGCTTGCCTCAACAATTAAGGCCAAGCCTGATTTCCGTTCAGAGAGAAATTATCTGACCCACTGCGTTAAAATCCGTTATACTTGCTCTGATCAGGCAGTGATTTAGTACCTGAGGAGTAGGTGACTGTGATGAGTCGTTGCTAGGGTTGAAAAGGATACAGGATAAGAACCCCACATACAAGGCTAAATGAGAATCGAAAGTATATATATATATATATATATATATATATATATATATATATATATATATATATATATATATATATATATATATATATATATATATATATGTGTGTGTGTGTGTGTGTGTGTGTGTGTGTGTGTGTGTTTGTGCATTTTGGCCCTGGATGGCAGTTCCAAAGGGCATTAACTTTCCGATTCTCATTTATTCTTTCACGTGGGGCATGCCCTTTTCAACCCTGGCAACGACTCATCAGTCACCTAACCGTCAGTGCCTCCTTAAAATTTTGAACTCTATCTATCTATCTATCAATCTATCTATCTATCTATCTACATATATATGTGTGTATAGATATATATATGTGTAATATGTATATATATGTACTGTCTATATTCCTTTTTACATGTAGGAAGCGCCTTTCGGCCTTCAGCCATTCTTAAGGGACGAGGATGTCAGCTCATAACAGTTTTCTCCACACCAGCTGACTCCGGTATTCATTCCTAGCTGATTCGCCTGGTGGGCTAAAGGCAGTGGTCATACCACAGACCTTAAAATTTGAATCCACTGCTCTACACACACACAGTGGGGTGGGGGGTCATGTCTCAATGGTACAGCAGTGGATTCAAATTTTAAAGTCGGTGGTCTGGCCACTGCTTCTCGCCCACCAGGCGAATCAGCTAGGAATGAATACTGGAGTCAGCTGGTGTGGAGAAAACTGTTATGAGCTGACGTCCTCGTCCCTTAAGAATGGCTGAAGGCTGAAAGGTGCTTCCTACATACAAAAAGGAATATTTATATATATATATATATATATATATATATATATATATATATATACAGTATATATACAATATATATATTACATATATATATCTATCTATATACACATATGTAGATAGATAGATAGATAGACAGATAGACAGATTGATAGATAGATAGATTTTAGGAGGCACTGCAGCTGTTATGATTACATATATATATATATATATATATATATATATATATATATATATATATATATATATATATATATATATATATACTGTATATATTAAAAAATAAGATCATAAATGCATAGCACAGCTGCTCACACATTCTCCTCCATCATAGCAACAAATACGGTTCAGAGGCAGATAATTGCCACCCTAATAAGTGCAACATTTAGATGAATTTGAGAACATTTATTTACAATATCATCAGAGACAATGAAGGCGAGAACAACTATTGAAAAAAAGCAAGAATCTCTAGCGACGAAAGCTTTCAAATATCAACAATTTCAAAAAGAGAGAAAAAAAAGAAAAAACTGACCTGGTGAACAGATTATCACTTTTTTTTCCAGATTTTTTCCATCTTTTTCTTATGACTTAACAACTCTAAGAGACATCGTAAGGAGCCCGATGACTCGACGTCTTTGGGGAAGAGAATTCTTCTGGGGAGCAAAGGGGAAAGACGGGTGTTTGGGGTCGTTATATCCACAGACTGGGGGAAATGATGATGGGGGAGGGCGATGTGGGGTAGTTATTTGCAAAATCAAGGCGCTTATTTCACTGCTGCAAAGTTTCACCCGGAGACCATACGAGGGAACGAGTGTAGGAAGATACGCTACAATATAGGCAAATACTCAGTGCCTGATCATTTATTATATAATTATATATATATATATATATATATATATATATATATATATATATATATATATATATATATATATATATATGTATATTATATATAACTGAAAAATTATTCTTCTGTGAATGAATGGTTTAGTCAGTGATGGACTAGCGCTTCAAAAATTACAATAGATAAACGAAAATGATAGATGTTATACATACTAAAGATATGCAGTGAATCTAATGAAACAAAATTATTAGACCAAATATATATACTGTACATATAACACATATACATATATATGTAAATATATATCTGTATGTATATATTTTTCAGTGGTCCGAGCCTTTTTAGAGGTAGTGGCCCTAGAAGGATACAGCCTTCCGGTGTATCAGTTAGGCTTGAAGGATAAGGTTGCTAACCTCATACACACACACACACACACACACACATATATATATATATATATATATATATATATATATATATATATATATATATATTATATATATGTAAAATAGATATATTAATTTATATATATATATATATATATATATATATATATATATATATATATATATATATATATATATATATATATATACCGAAGGGGAAATTAAATTGACAAGTGGTTCGTCATCTCACGGGCTCGAACTGCTGACACGAGACCCAACGAGCGACGTTCAGTGACGCGCCTTCACCCACCTACCTATTAAGAGAGGTTTGTGTATAAATAATCACGGTGATATATATATCTATCTATCTATCTATCTATCTATATATATATATATATATATATATATATATATATATATATATATAACATACACACATATATATGTATGTGTATATGTATGTATGTACATATATATATATATATATATATATATATATATATATATATATATATATATATATATATATATATATATATATATATATATATATGGTCCTGTCAACCTTACACTATAAACCTGTTGAAGTTTATCGTTTTCTATTAGGAAATGAGAGTAGGTTTCACCATTTTTATGATTCATGGAAGCTTTGGTCATTTTATTGGTCATCAAACGAAGGAGTGTTGTATTGTAAGACAGGACATTATCAAATTTCCCTGAAATGTCTATTGTTTAATCTTCAACTATGTATCAAACAAGTTAATGTAATGACGAATCACCTCACACTTCTTCTATCCCTATATACATACGATTTGAAACAAAGAAGAGGAGAGAAGCATGGCTTGTAATTCTAGAAACACAAAACACTGAACGACAGAAATTTCCGAGAACAATGTTCCCTAGCTTAGAGGTCTGACTGAGTAATGGTGATAGGTGTTTCTAAAAAGAAGGCACAGCTTACTGCAATCTGTATTTTTGGAGAATTATTGCAGACCTGAATATAAGAAGAACAAAAAGCTCACTCGCCACGGATATACGAAGTTGCAAATTACGTTTTGAAATTCATTCCCTAACCAGCAACGGAAAGAAAATCGCCAGCAATTCGAGTTCAGCCACAGGCCATTCTCACACATCAGATGCAGATTATATATAATTGGAAGGAAGTCGCATAACAAACAAGAACTCCGTCTAGATAAAACCCCAGCAGTCAATGAGGATATGGATGCAAATTGGTCGCAGTCGTTTCTATGAAGAGACAAAGTGAACTGTGATGATCCCACCTCTTGAGAGCTGGCGAAGTCGTTTCCTCATGGCTTAAGCCTCACTCGTGTCCACGACCCCAGTTAGCAAAAGCCATTGTCTTATCCATCCCATTGGTTTTGAAGTCATGAACCTCTTTCTCGGCGCTTGCAAGAACAAAACCGGCTATCAATTGAAATAAAGAAAAAACTACTCGGTAACACATGGCAACGGCACTTTTATGCGTGTAGAAAGTCAAGTAGTATTCTACATTAAACGTAAAGTTGGGAAGTACTGTACTAAAACATGTGTAGCATTAAACCAAAAATCCAAAAGAGTAATGAAATAAGACAAGATATGTTAGGATTTAAATGATGTGTCATGTACGTTAAGCACTGTAATGAGTGTACACATACAGTTAAGTATACCTTAGTTTTACCAGACCACTGAGCTGATTAGCAGCTCTCCTAGGGCTGGCCCGAAGGATTAGACTTATTTTACGTGGCTAAGAACCAATTGGTTACTTAGCAACGGGACCTACAGCTTATTGTGGAATCCGAACCACATAATAGCGAGGAATGAATTTCTATCACCAGAAATAAATTCCTCTAACTCTTCATCAGCCGGCCGGGGAACTGAACTCCGGCCCATCGAGTGACAGTCCGCAGCTCTACCGACTCACCCAACAAAGAGCTGTACACATACAGACACTCATACACACATACACATATATATATAATTATATATATATATATATTTGTGTGTATGTGTGTGCGGTCGTGTGCGTGTGTGTGTGTGTGTGTAAGTGTAAAATAGTGTAAACATAGTAAATGTGCAAGGAAGCACACATCCAAAGAGGGAGAGAGAGTGAGAGAGACGTTAAAACAAGCCTCAGCATGTGTCGGCATAAACACTTAAGCTAATATGCGCTCGAAAAGGCGAAGTGGAAAAATCTCTAAAGCATCTACTCTTCTAAATATCATTTAAGGCAAAAGAGCAAGAAAGGTAATGAGTGATATATATGCAAATGACATCGAATTACATCAAACGACGGTTCGTCTTCGCGTAAGTAGGTCGATGATGAGAGAGGGAACGCGTGCGTGCGTGTGTGTGTGTGTGAGATCGTTTGAGGGGGGGGAGAAGGTGAGAGGGCTCGATCCAAAGAAGACAAAGAGTCAGGTTATCATAAAGTCGGGGTTGGGGTGGGGAGAGTGCATGAAAAAAAAAAAAAGTTGTTTCAAGGTAGTTTCCCATTTATTCTTTTTAAAACAAAAATTAATGATTCGTGATCAGTCTGTAATATTTTTATATCACATATATCACCAAAATAAAACAAACTATTACATACACACACATATATATATATATATATATATATATATATATATATATATATATATATATATATATATGTAGTCATCACGTCCCATATTTTCAGTTATACATATTCATATATATATATATATATATATATATATATATATATATATATATATGTGTGTGTGTGTGTGTGTGTGTGTGTGTGTATAGTTACAGTAAATGCAGGATATCCAATCCTCTAATTCAAGGTTTCCTCTCTTTCCCAATCAACTGATACTACTCAAGCTGCCACTCCGGAAAAGCTGGGCTGCTTGCTCTACTCTGCCTCTGAGGGCAGGGGAAGAGCCCTCACCACATGACATTGCAAATGAATATAATTTAATCTCATAAGTTTTTTCAGGTTAAACAACTACCCTAAATTTCATGAAGTCTTGCTTAGCTTAAATCAGAATTTACACATGGGGCAAGCATATTTTTATTATTATGGCGTTCGACCATTCTAATGGAACGAGCTAATAAGGTCATTCACTTAATAAACTTTCACTGAACACAAAAGGAGGGACTGCAACCAAAGATATCAAGTAAGTTCTGGTTAATAATTATGCTGTCAGTCTCAAATAAAACATTTTGGAATCAGACACATTTATGACGAAACTAAATCAAAGCCAATTCTCTCCTGAACTATTGTAATTCAGAATAGTTCTTTCGCCATTTATTTTCGAGACGTTTTCTTTTTAAAATAAAAATTGTAACTGAAGGTCAAGGCAAACCCTCCAGAGCTTCCAGTCACTGGAACCATTTGATGCTCAGGAAAAACCGGATGTAGATAAAAAAAGAAAAAAAAAGAAGCTGATATCCTCAAGGATGGCAACATTGCACCAGAGCGCATAACATTTGACAGACTTTTTCCTACACACATAGTACTCTGATGCATAATTACCAACAATTATGATTGATTAGAGGCAATTACTCGAAATTATTCTGTAATTATCAATTACACATACAACACACTACTCTATCTCTATTACTTTCAGCGGTAATACCTTACGGTTAAACAAAGTCTGCAAATACTTTGATCATGTGAGGACCTCAATGTCTCATGACGTATGGTATTTCGAAGATAAAGCTACATACAATGAAGCCATCCCGTACACACACACTGACATGATTGCTGAGACGTATAGCAATGTGAGGTCTGAAATCGAACACAACGATTTTGAGAAGCTTGTGATAACAATGGAAGAGATGCATGGTAATAATGGTATGAACGATGACGTTCTATTTCGTCAAAAATTTTTATATATTCATAAAATGAACAGATGTCATGCGATATAAGGGTAGGTCGTCAGTCAACGAAGGCCAAGAAAGCCCGTCATGATGAATGTGACTATTTCGTGAGTGTGTAAGAGAGAGGGAGAGGTAATGGGCGTGACGGCGACAGAGCTGAGGCAAAACAGTCACATTTGCAACATCGTTTGTCTTGAGATAAGAGGCTGATCACTGGTCACAGTGAAGAACAAAGACAAAGTCTGATAAAAGAGGTTGATCATTGTTAAAAAAAAAGATAAAACTGACAACCAGTGAAACATCCCCCCTTCAAAAAAATAGAGGTATTGATAATAGATTGCGCTGCAACTGAGAAGTAAATGTTAAAGATGGTGGTACATTGGGTGAAATGACGAATGAAAAGCAAGAAGGCGTCAGGAGTTCCGCAGAAACTATGGTTTTAAGAGAAGCGTCGACGTCGCTGTTAAAAGTACTCTTTAAACAGCACGAGTATGATAGCAACAGTTAAGAGGCCGATAAATAGAGATACAATAATCTGATGAAAAGGCAAACGAAAAAGTGGCGCATATCTGCTATTTTGGGATCAGGAGGGTGAGAAGGCAAGAAAGGTCTGGACTGCTGGATGGCAGAACTGTTAGGCAGAAATGTCTTCAGTGCTCAGGAGGCAGAAGTAACTAGATAAAAGAGGCTTATGACGACGTGGTTTTCCTGCTCATGAAACTTCGGATATTTTCCGCGGGCGTCTCACTCCTGATCTAGCCTCTACGTAGGGGAGAAATGAAGCAACGGTGACTGGTATCTTCTAAAAACATCCTTTAAAAAAAAAAGGATTGAGAGAGAGAGAGAGTCAAAATGATTTAACCAATGATTGCAATAGCTATTTTTTTCACGAATTCTTCTTACTAGTGATATAAATTTTCTAACTTGTGAAGTTCTCGAATATTGTCCATGTTTCGAATCATTCTGATTGCCATTACCATCAAAGTTACCAATAACAGCAACCAGACACCTTCAGTCTGAACCGAAATCATGGCCACTAACATTTTTTGAAAACAATTTAAAATATTTTCGGGCAAAAAGGCTCAAGGCTTGGAGAGGAAGGTTTTGATCTGATAATGAACAGGCCTTTGTCCGTCTTTTTGCCCGTCACGTTTATTTACCGATGAAAATCGTAAGCAAGTATAGAAACTGAAGTTGACAGTTTTGTTAGTACTTTTTCAATCAAATGGGATTCTTTCAAACGAATCTCTCTAATATTATCATTATAATTAATTTTAACATAAGCCCACATTTGTATGGAATTAGAAGTATAACTTTAACTTACTCAATAAACTACTGCATGATAGGATGTCTAGAAAATTTTACATTATGAATTTCAAAAGCTCACATTTCAGCGCGTAAATAAAGACGCTGCAGTAATAGGAAAGTCATACGAAATTCACTTCTAGCATACAAGACCCTATGCCATGATTCTGGAGTAAATATGAAGAGGCAACGACACGCAACCAAGGTTTGTAACTGCGATATGTCAAGAGTAAAAATTAGGATTATGCACTTGGGTGGAAGGCAGCTTTTCAGTCAGTGAAAAAGATCTTAGAAAAAAATCACAAGAGGACAACAGCGATCACGCATTAGGGAAGCCGACGAACTATCCCCAAAGAGAGGGGGGCCAAGAAAAGGCAGCCCTGAAAATCGAAGCGATCTAAAGCGGAAGGCATAAGCAATATTCGTCAGGTGCGGACTTTGAGTATGCAATACAAAATTCCAATTCGGAGTCATCAACCGTTCTCCTTCCACGTGGACTGAAACGATATGCGCAGGGGCCCATTGCTGAAGTCTACTCGGAAAAAAGAATGCGGGCGCGCGACAGAGAGAGAGAGAGAGAGAGAGAGAGAGAGAGAGAGAGAGAGAGAGAGAGAAGCAATCTGAATTACTGTCTTGTCATGGTATTGAGGTTTTTGTCCTTGAGGGGCCCCGGAGGAAGGAGGAGTTGAGAGAAAGAGCACTGGAGGGCTGCGGACAGTTCGAAGAAGTCCCTGCTGAATGAGCCTACGTAGGCGCAGAGAGAGAGAGAGAGAGAGAGAGAGAGAGAGAGAGAGAGAGAGAGAGAGAGAGAGGAGGAGGAGGAGGGGGTTTGGACCCTTCGGGGACTAAATATCTTTCAGGAACTTCCTGAGCCATGACTTAGAGAAGTAGGAGGAAGAAATTGAAGTGGGGGTGGGGGTGGGTGGGGAAAGCAGAAGGTAGGGGGTGAGGGGTGAGGAGGCGGGGGTTTCCACACCAAAAGCTTTTTGATTTATATGCCGGAAAGGATGCTATGTCACCCTATGCAACCGAGGTGCAAGAATAGCGAAAACACAAGAAGGGAAATCCTAAAAGGAGGAGGCGCAGGAGGCTTCGGAATAGATGGAGGAAAAGGGGACAAGAGAGGAACGAACGAAAGGGAACACCAGGATAATGGACTGACTCACTTTTCGAATGGAAAAACTGCCGCTGCAAAAACAAAGACTTTCGAACGGCGAACGAACGAAGTAAAGCAAGAAAGGAGGGAGGAAGAAAAGAAGAGAAATTCACAGAAGGCGGAGCAGATAGAAACATAAGATTGTATTTTCAACATTAAAAATAAAACACATCCCCTAAGGTTACTATGCGATGAAGCGTGTGGATGACATTCCATAATCTGGTGTCACAACAACTGTGGTCATCGACGCCAAGTGAAGAGAGAAACTTAGAATTTGTATGCCTCTTTCGATGACTCCTGAGGATAATAATGTCCCTTTTACGACTGTGTATAATATATTTAATAATAATAATGAACAACAGTGTTGCAATTTATGAGTGATAACAAATGTACTTATCATAACAGTGATAACAACTGCGATTACAACTGTTAAGGCAATTGCAATAGTGGTAGTAGTAGTAGAAGTAGCAGTAATACGTCACTATCAGCAGCAGCGTTCTTTGTGGCATTGAGGATTGTGATGATAATAAGAGTCGTAATCATTTTAACTGATAATGACTGGAATATCTCGGACTGCAGCAATAACATTGGTACTGTAGTAGTAGTAGAAATGCTGATGACATTCATGGCAAGTGAAAAAATCGCCAACCGACAGTATTATCTGTCATGTCGCCCAAATGAATTACCTCCACCAACGAGGTTCGAAGGTTGTTGTTTTCGTGTGTGTGTGTGTGTGTGTGTGTGTGTGTGTGTGTGTGTGTGTGTGTGTGTGTGTGTGTGTGTGTGTGTGTGTGTGAGATGACAGAGTATTTCAGGAATGGGGAGCAGAATTAGCTGAAACGTGGCGGTCGTATTCATTAAGTGACCTTCTTAACACTGTTGGGTGTTGGGAGAAATCTGCTTTTGGTTGACCATTTGTTACTATGGAGACCACGTCATATATTAAATGAGAGATACGAAAACTGGTTTGGTTTGGTAAGGCGGGGGGCCAGAGGTCTGCACTAGGCTTCTTGTTCTTTTACCTCCCTGCCCTACTTTGCCAAGAGCCCACGATAGCATAAGGCTAGGTTGAACAAAACTCTAGATACTTTATAGCAAGTCATATTTTTGGTGTCCTTTCCATACCAATGCATTACAAAGGCAATTCCTTCCTACTGTCATAATAAGAAAAACACCACAAGATTTACGAAGCTTGCTTATTAGAATTACTCATATACTGTATATAGAGAAAGATGGGATTCAAGATGAAAAGAAGGAAAACAGAAATAATGAGGCTAAAGGATGCACAAGTGTATAGAATAACACTGAATGGAGAAAGGATTAGTGTGGTTGAGTCTTTCAGATTTCTAGGGACAATGGTAACCCGTTCAGCGCACAGGCCAATCCAACAATGGGAAGCAACTGGAAATCAAATAGACAAATTGCATACAAAGACTATAAATAAGTCCAGTACGATATGTATTGCTGTACTGACTTATATCATAGTAAGACAATGAAACTGTGCCTAAATGATGCTGTCCACTGGAGAAGAAACCTTTCACAAGAACATGATGAGCCCGATAGCAGGATACTATAAGGGAAATCACGCGAGTCCCATGTGGAGACGAGATAATAGCATCACCTTAGAGAGAATAGCAAGTGATAGCGTCAGCTGGGTCCCCCCATGCATCAGAATAGCTGCAGGAAGATCCAGACCTACTTGGGTGAGAACTAGGAGACGGGAGGCTGGAGATCAGTGGAAATATGTGAAAGAGAAAACACAGGAAAGACTTGATTGGAGAAATTTCACTCTACCAAGTTGACCTCAAAAAGCTAAATGTGAAGGTTGAGACTCCTCGTGTAGATTTGCCGTCGTCCAGCTAGGATAAGCTCCTTTGACCACTAGTCTCTTCATTAGAATTCTGAATAAAGGTGTGTACCGCATCTAGGGTCTGGACTTGCTGTCTCGACCATCTTTTACATTACCGTAATTTTTGACGCTATCTGTACTTTCTAGAGCTTTCGTGTAAAATGAGCTGATGAATGGAGAAGAGTTCACTTATTCAATTTGGCCATGTCGAAAGTGTACACACGTCTCAGCTTGATTATTATTATTATTACTATTATTATTATCATTATTAGTTGTCGCAAAAGGGTGTTACAGACTAATACACACACAAACAAAGTCACTCCAACATCTTCTAAAAACATAATAAGACACCTCACACGTCTCGAACTGTCGACCTAACCGCTCAACTCTCCCCGCTGCTGGGAGAAAGGGAACTGGTGATTTGTTACGATACATGTACATGCGCTACCGGGGTCTAAGCGATGTCAGTCAGGGCAGCCGATCGAGACTACGGTCTACCCAAAAGCCAAATCAAAGTCCTTCAAAAGAAGGCATCGTGCTTACCCCATACAAAAAAATGGGAAAAAGCACGTTAAAAGAAGATTAGTTGTAGCAGCAGCAGTAGTCGTAGTACAAGGATAACTCCCTCCCATTCCAAATTTTAAAAAGTCGCCACGGTAATTCCCAGCTCTCCCCAGCACATCAAATGGGTCATCTCTTTTCTGGGCATGACAGAGTGTGGTCGCCTTTCCTGTGTTTCCCTTTTCCTTTTAGGGCATTTCATTTCATGCGCATCCTCCTTTTCTTCTTTCCTTTCAGAACGATAAAACCTAAAATCACCTGGCCATGATTCTGATCTGCTGAGTCACTGTGTTTGGTACCTCACAGTTCGTACCTGCTGATTCATTGGCCCCGTAGCCCTCAAGTTTCTCTCTCTCTCTCTCTCTCTCTCTCTCTCTCTCTCTCTCTCTCTCTCTCTCTCTCTCTCTCTTGTTCATACAACTCGCAGTTTCATCCTTGTTTACGTAATTGTTTTTCTTAAAGATATTGCTGCCGTTTTTTCGTGAAAGTCTAGATTTAGACAGGCGATGACTTTTTGAGGTATTTTGTGATAGAATAATAACTTTTTAAAATCTTTCTTGCATTACGGTCATACCGCAAAACAAATATTTGTATATACACAAAAACAATACATTGTTGGGTTTCTTCAAGTATTATGGAATGAGGTTGCTAGTCCCATGCTCTTATCCAACCTAGCTTTGATCCGAAAAAGTCGACTTATCGCCAGTCACTTAGCAGACCGTTTAGGACTCTTACAGATGGCGAGTGAAGGGGCCAATACAGAAAATAGATAGCCATTATGGAACTCTACGGTTAGTATGCCACTTCCTTTAGTTTGTGAAGTAAGTTGATTTTGTTAACATACCGGGTGCTCCAGCTGGAGTGAAAATGAATATCAATTCCTTTCAGTTCTTTATTCATACTGTAAGAATGCATGTATCATGTGTGTAACATACACAGTGTATTTAAAAAGCTCAAAATCTATTAAAACCTCAAAATAGTCGTTATTACATTTCTGTGATATTTGGCAAATCAACACCTCCAAGCATATTTTGTATATTTCATACAGCTTTTTATTTTGTAGCTCTATTTAGGTGAACAATAAGTGTCACAAAAACGTCTGTCTCTTTACAAAAAATGGAAATAACCGTCCAAGCCTTCCCCACCCTCTCCTCATGGAAATAACCGTCCAAGCCTTCCCCATCCTCTCCTCAGTGTCATTTGCTCCAGGAATTCCATACTTACCAACAATGCCATCTCTGTTACCTAACTTTTACATTTAAATCACACAGAACAACCACTCTCGCATATTCTTCAAACCCTACTCGGTACAGATTCAGGCTCCCTAAAACACATTGTCTTTCTGTCTCATACTTTTTTTTTATTCCTGTACAACATGAACTCGTTGTTATACCTTTTTCTCCTGCCAAACTCAATCTTATCAATTTAGTCCTGATACCAAAACCTTTGTATTTTTCATTAATCCCTACATTTTTCAGCAGTCACAGACACAGTCCTTGCCATTCCAAAACAATGCAAAACAACCATCATGCACTTTTCTCTTTCTGTATCAAACCTGTACAAATTAAAAACTCCAAGACTTGGTATTTTCTGGTTTCTGCAATATCAGCATGGTTTGGGGCTAGAAGCCTCATGCCGCCATCTAATTGTTGCATTGATGACTGGTTTTATTTTGCATTGGGAGTGCAAGTGATTGCGTAGTGGTTTAAGGATGATTAACAGCTCTCCTATGGATTAGATTTATTTTTTATCAATTGGTTTCAGAGCATCCGAACCACATTATAACGAGAAAGTGCAAGAAATAAATTTCTCTAATTCTCCATTACTCGGAGAATCGGGTCTCAAAAGACTCTCGAGGATTATCTTCAAATTAGGGGCCCTTTCTCACCATGAAACCCACAACCCTTTACTAAGCACTCCTATGCCTTAAGGTACATTATATCTGTATCCCAAACCACTGGCACTTCCTAAAGCAGAAATCTTTAGGAGTACCACTTACTACCACAAACGATTTTAGTCCTCAGTGAATTAATTAACATGACATTTGTTGCTGCCGGAGGAATTATGGAAAACAGATTCATCTGCATTTTCGAATGTCTCCTACCCTCGAGGGGTTCACTATCCTTCACTAATCACTCTTCTACCTTGTGAATGGCGCGTTTGAATTCAAAACAACTGGCAATGGCTATGGCAATAGTATCCAGCCAGTAATACTTACTACCACCCAGAAAGCAGGCAATTACACATACACACACACAAACACATATATATATATATATATATATATATATATATATATATATATATATATATATGTATATATTTATATATATATATATATATATATATACATATATACTGTATATATTTTATATATAAAATATATATATATGAAACACTACTAATCTTCATCCATCAGATCTATAAATAATTATCGGTGATTAATCAATGAATAATTCATCATTACATTTCCTTTTCTTCTTTTGAAAAGGATTTCATTAGAAATCAAATCCAAAAATATTCGTTAGCTGAGAAGTTAAGGTGCCACTGCATGATGACTATATTTCCATATATTTATATACACATTTATATACATACATACATACATTTGAGGATAAGAAGTACAGGAAACTAGAGAAAAGTGTCTCAAAGTAACGCGTCCCACATATGTGTTTTGTACATTGGCATGTAATGAGAATTGTCCAAGAAACTATGGCCTAAGTAATTTTATATATATATATATATATATATATATATATATATATATATATATATATATATATATATATATATATATATATATATATATATACATGCGTGCATGCGTGTGTGTATGTGTGTCCATGAGCATGTGTTCTTTTATGGAACTGTGAGTTACATGCTATGGTGTGAAGGCGAAAATGTGACTAAGTGCTGACCAGGTTTGTACGGTATCTCTGTGTGAAGGAATGTTTCAAAGAAATGGATGAGGTGAACAATTATTCTTTGGTAAAATATCTTGTGGATGGAGTAATAGCCTACAAAAAGTCAGGGAAAGGACAATGCATAGATGAATACTTGTAGGAAAACAAAATGCATCATGAATGGATTGTGGAATTGGCGATGTTTCAATATGGCATGCAGTATTGATTGGGCATATTGAAAATAAACTGCAGATACCGTGGAGGAGTGTGAAAGTGTTTTCAATTGGAGGGAGTTAAAAAAAATATAGGTGTAGCAAATATTAAATATGAGTATCAGTAACGTGATATAGGTGAATGGGAGACACTAAGATGAAGCAATAAATGTTGATTTGGCTGGTGGGAAAATGAAAGTGGTTGATCCATGTAGCTTTCTGGAAGTAATGCAAATAAGAGAAGTAATGAGAGAAGAGGTGAGTCATATGACAGGTGAAGCAAGGACGGCAAAAATTTGGGAGATATCTGGAATGTGTTTGAATAGAGCTAATGAAAGGAAAATGGATGGAAACATTACGATGTTTGAGAAATTTGGAGATGTACAGAAATAGTAAAAAGTTTAAATTTGTGAAAGTATGGGGCAGAATGTTTTGAGATGGTTTGGTCATGTGGAAATGATATAGAACAATGGGTTGGTGAAAAGCGTTATTCGGATGCGCTATGAGGAAGCTAGCCTAGAAAGTGCTGGATATATGAAGTCACAGTGATAATGAAAAGATCCTTAATATGCAGGACGTGCAAATCAAGGTTTCTACAGGGGTTCACCTTGCTGCACACACACACACACTCCGTGTAATAAGTAACACTCTCGATTCGCCATCTAGGGGACTAATGGGGAAATGGAAACGTCGGAAGTAAGAGCGTGAAGATGAGGTAGTCGGGGGTCCACCAAGAGGCGTTAGTCCTTATCAGGTGTGTGAGGATAAAAGTTTATGATTCTACCTCGAGGATATTAACTGACGTCAAAGACTGATGGCCAAGAGATTTTAATTAGTGTCAACCGCAGATGGATGAGAAATAGAACAGACCGTCTGCAGTGGGATGTCCCCATCTCACTGATAGGTTTAATGTTTCATATCTGATTCGAGTGTGTTGTAGTTTCATGCACTCGAAAGGCTTACTGGTCTGTCCTCAACTCCCCGCCTCCGACCCCCGGCGGAAAGGCTGTTGTCCCTGCTGTACAAGCAGAACCTAGGTGGCTCAAAATGGATGAGTTTCAGGCTTTCCTTAGCTATTAGGTTTTCGAGTTGCCAAGAATAAAAAAAAATACAAGACTATTTTGAAAGTATATGCTTACACTCCTTCTGCTTTGCATCATTTGAAAGCATTTGCAGTTTGTTCCAGAAATTTGTTTGACTTGGACTTTTTTCCCACATTGACCGCAACACTTCATGGCTTAATTTTATCTGAGGTAGTTCATTTTACTCTGTGTACCTTTTATCTGTCCGTTAATATAGTTTCGATAGACTGAAGGTTTCATTTGGTTTTACTGGACCTAGTGTTGCTTACGCCACTTGCTTGTATCTTGGTTTTGCTTTGGATAAAGCTCTTCTGTGGCTTTTCCATCAACAGATTTGCTCTGCCTGTCTGGAATATCACTTCACTCCCTTTACATCAGCCCCTGGCTCTTTCTTCCTTCAGCGTTTATTTTCTCTCATCTGGGTTTCTAAACGCTTTCGTTTATTGGTTGTTTTACCTTGGGATGCATTTAATTTCAAAGTGACTACTTGAACGCTATTCCACACCACTTTTTGCACCTAACCTGTTGCTCGTTTCAGGGATTATGAGCTAACTGACGTAAACCGATGTTTGAGTAATCTTTGAATTCAGGAAGCTGCCGTCACTGCCTTCCTGGAGAGAGACTTTTTTTTACAGGCAATTTACCTTCCAGTGATCTCATAAACAAGATTCTTCTGCGTCCTAGGCCTGACATCTTCGCTGTCTGTACAGTTTGAAGAATCTCTCTCTCTCTCTCTCTCTCTCTCTCTCTCTCTCTCTCTCTCTCTCTCTCTCTCTCGTGGGATGACATTGAAACGATGATATTTGAGTAAATAAATATAATAAATAAGAAAGACGAAGGAATATCTCAATAGACACAAGCAAGTGATCTTTGAGTCTGGTAAAATTAGACGAGAGAGAGAGAGAGAGAGAGAGAGAGAGAGAAAACGAAGTACTCGTAACTCTTTACATCAAGGTCGTTTCTATGGAGACGCGTCCTGTCTGGAAGTCCTTTCCAAGGATTCACATCTCCGCATTACGCCTTACCTAAGCTTCCCCTTGCCTGGGGAAATAAGCTGGGGTAGGTTTTCGACGAGGAGTGTGTGTGTGTGTGATGGGGGGCAGGGGGAAAGATGTGGTATCTGCTTAGCAACGTGTCCGTGTATTGTATCCTTGTGCTTACAGAGATAACGCTGTACATAAAAAAAAGCCTCACTGAAGGAATCAACTTCTCTTGTTTTCATTACAACATTTTATCATAATTTTCAAACCCCAAACACAAACATAATCGCATCTACATGCACACGCGCACACACACACACACACACACACACACACACACACACACACACACACACACACATATATATATATATATATTTACTGTATATACTATATATATATATCAATGTTTTTATTATACGTTTAATTAGTTATAATATTAGTAAGCTAATCGCCATATTTTTCCAAATATTTCTAAACATTAAATTAAATTATCTTTTTATGAAAATGACAATATTTCGCATTTAATATGGCAACACAGCACAGGGCAGAAGTTAGTCTAAATGCATTCTGAAAAAGGACACCGAATATGAAAAGACAGAAATAATTGTATATTCAATGACAGTGAAAGTCCCTCTGAATTGCTCAATGTATTGTTGGAGTCTTTCTGTCATCATTGTTCCGCTTGACTAGGATTAATGAAAAATAAAAAGAAAATAACAAAGACACTGATGGAGAAAGCTGGTAAAACGGAGGATGCAAATAAAAAAGGAAATACAAACCAGTGCCACAAATTTGCAATTACAACTAATGAATCACCTACGAAGGAACCAATAGGCAAACAGATAAGATGATTCTCCATTGCTGTGATGCCAGTTTAGGATGCTACATAAATAATCTCAGCAACATAATCATGAAATGACAGGCGGACAGACGAATAAATCGAAGGAAAAAATAAAAATAAAAAGATACGTGAATAAAAGCAAGGATAAACAATCAATAACTACAAGATACGAAATACTTGAACCAAAACAAAATGATTAACAAGCCGAAATAAGGCATACGGTAATGATTTTGGAGTACTTTTCAAGTTTAGAGAGAGAGAGAGAGAGAGAGAGAGAGAGAGAGAGAGAGAGAGAGAGAGAGAGAGAGGAAACAATATGAAACAATGGTGAATTGCCGTGAAACTTTCGTTAACCTAAGACTAGAATAAATGCAAAAGTTAATCAGAATCAGATTGAGATTCACTGGGGTCAATCTTGAGATTACCATACATCAAGTCGGATGCCATTAAACCACATTCACAGAAAACCAACAGGATGAAACAAGAAGTACTTGATCACGTCTGCGACTCTTCATCATATATATATATATATATATATATATATATATATATATATATATATATATATATATATATATATATATATATATATAATCTACTCACTGTATCACCAGATACGTAAGTAATTGTAATTACCATAATATCCTCTTAACATTCTTTTTGGATACTCTTTTCACTTCAAAGTCTAACTGATGAACCATAAGAAGAAATTTTAACATCCGTAGCTATTATATGTATATATACATGAATAAATATATATACATAATATATATATATATATATATATATATATATATATATATATATATATATATATATATATATATATATATATATATATATATATATATATATATATATACACCAACGGGGAATACCCTTCCCAAGTCACCAACGGGGAATACCCTTCCCAAGTCAACTCGCCTTTCAAGAACCTTGTTTTTCAAAGAACTTAAAGTAAAATAATTTTATCTCACTGCTGACACACACAGTCGGTCGTGGAGAAATTGCTTCTCTAAATCTCTAGTCATTTTTCCCTTGGCAGCTTTTTTCCCTTCCTCCGAACTTGTGACTGTGTTATGCCCTCTTCCAGGTTACTAAGCCACCCTTGGAGATAATCCCCACTTGTCCGATGGCATAAATGAAAGTCAGATGGACTGCAAGGCACACAAGCAACCCATAAGGTCGAAGACCTTACCACGTGGTCAACAGAGCTACCTACGAGGTCAAAGGTAGCGTGTCAAAAGCCATATGTCTCACAATAGCAAACGGGCGACACCTTGGAGAATGAGAAAATTAATCCAGTAGAAGGCATAAAAGGCGCCGCACCATTTACGCTAGACAGACACACCCGGACGCAGATCCAATACACACTGCCCCGTGACCTCTGCTCCTTTAGAGCCTGTTCCCCTAACGTGACCGCCTATCCAGTCCAGTATCTTCCCAGTGCCAATTTCTCAAATATAACCCCCCAATTGCTGGCACATCTACGAGGACTCATCTCTCTGGAATAAGGTAAAGTGTGAGGAATCTGTGGTTTACCAGTCACGTAGTTCTTTTCCTTGTGTTAATTATTTTCCATTCTCCAAATGCAATTCGCCTATAGACCTGACTTTGTTATTAAATTGTGTTTGCAAGTGATTTTAATGGTGTTTAAAGCTGAGGAATCCTGGCACCATCAGTGCACCCTTGAACCCTTATTTACACTAATTCTCCCAAGTAATCGTATGCATTCTCCATTGCAGACGGAGTTTTCTCGCTGTGGATCCTTTGCTTTGATTGTGCTCTGTTGCCGTGGTCAAGCCACTGCAATGTAATCCTCGGTGCCATCGAACTTGAATTCCCAGCACCTTCAGTTATCACCATTCCATCATATTATTATTGTAAACATATGTGATTTTAGTTAATCCAGGAGTTTATCTCAATTTCTCCTTTCTAGTAAGGCCCTCAGCTCATACGTTTTCTTCTTGTGTTCTACTACTACAGGAATTTTAGTCAGATCAGCGTCATCCCTTGGGGTAAGTTACCTCCCCCTACATTAGTACATAAAAGTGGTGACCATTGCTCAAAATCTTGTGCCTGCAACAGTGCAGATCCCTGTAACTAGCCTTGCTAAGCTGGATAACAAGATGAGAAATGAATCTTTTAATGTAAATCTCCTTAACTCTTAAAGGATGGGCTAATTATTTATCATGCAACCCCCCAGACTGGGCAAACTTTAAGGTTGGCCAATTTAAGAAAAAACACATCATTTGTGTACTTAAAACAACCCAAGTTGTTTTGTGTAAGCCTCTACCACTCTGCGCCTGCTGCATGCATCTCGCACCTAAACAAACTCCACCAAGGCTTACGCTAACCATTAACAAACTTCTGTGTTACTGCAAATGTCCAAGTTACTCAAACCTACCAAGTACTGAGGGCTCCCACAAAACCTTAAAAATCCTGTGCTCGATTCTATGGAACAAACCCACAACCAGAGTGGACAAACCATTCTTTCGAACACCCCAGAACTCGTTCCCCGGACCACAAAAATCTCATGCTTGATTCCCTGGAATGAGCCACACACTACAATGTGCCCCAATCCGTTCTCTCGAACACAACCCTAAAACCTCCTGCTTGATTCCCCGGAACAAGCCATGCACTACAAAGTGCCGCCAATCGTTCTCCTGAACAAAACCTTAATTCCTCACATTCGATTCTCTGGAACAAGCTACGCACTACAAAGTGCCACCCATTGTTCTCCTGAACAAAACCTTAATTCCTCACGCTCAATTCCCCGGAACAAGCCACGCACTACAAAGTGCCACCAACCGTTCTTCCAAATGAACACTAAAACCTCATGCTCAATTCTCCAGAATGAGCCCTGCACTCGATTCCTTGGAACGAGCTCCGTACTACAAAGTGCTACTGTCCGTTCTCTCGAACAAACCAGTAACCATTCCCTGAAATAAAACCTCAAGTTCTCACGCTTGATTCCCCAGAACGAGCCCCACAGTACAAAGTGCCACTATCCATTCTCTCAAACAAACCAGAAACCATTCTCTGAAACGAAACCTTAAAAATTCTCATGCTCGATTCTCTAGAATGAGCCCGCACCAAGAGTGCCACAACCCGTTCTCTCGAACACAACCCTAAAACCTCCCACTTGATTCCCCGGAATGAGCCACGCACTACAAAATGCCACCAACCGTTCTCCTGAATGAAAAATTAATTCCTTGCACTTGATTCCCCCCCCCCCAAAACGACGAGCCCCGCAATACCTAGTGCCACCATATGTTCTTTCGAACACACCAGAACTAGTCCACTGATCAAAATCTACAGCTTTTGTGCTCGATTCTCCGGAATGAGCCGGCATGGCCATGCAACTGCCCATTTGTCCGGCTGAACCTGAACCTTTCCCTAGAACAAAGCCTCACGTGAACAGTGATCTACCCACACAGTAAGTGCCACATATCTCTCCCTCCAGACCTCTGGCACCCCAGTGGCCAAAAACCAAAACCATCACTCTTGTGTATAAAAAACCAACAACCAGCACCATGCCCTTTGGCACCGAGTGCCACCAGCGTATCCTTCACACCTTAATTGCATTTCAGGTAAACCCTTTTAGGGTCCTAGATTGTCATCCATTCACTCCAAGGAATGCTCCCAGTGCTAACACTTTAATTAGGAAGGCACTGCCACAGTATTCATAGGCACTCACCCAAATTACTGCCCTTAATATCAGGCCTAATGCCATCTATCTCCACCCTGCAGAACCAGCCCATTATATACTAATTCTCTGGAACAGTCTTGTATTTAGTGCCAGTGCCATCTTGCAAAAGGAGCACTCTCATTACTAGTGGTGCCACCTACTGGCCCACACCATTGCATGAACACACCCTGCCAAAGCAGAGTGCCTCCATTCCATGCCATTTCTGGTAGGGCCATTCATTACTTATTCATCTGTGCCTATACTGCACAGCCTAGAGGCAATGCCTTCCCACGCAGTGCCACTTGGCACTGCATAACCTATCCACACCAAATCATCCAGAGTAGTTGAAATATTCAACCCTTAGCAACTCAGCAAAATGGCACCTACAAAGAGGTAGTCAGTGTCTATGAGCAGATAGGACAGAAAGCAGGTGATACTGGAGGTCAATTACAAGCTAATAATTTTCTGTTCTCCAAACGCAATTCTCCAATAGACCTGACTTTGTTATTAACTTGTGTTCGTAAGTGATTTTAACGGTGTTTATAGCTGAGGAATCTTGGCGCCATCAGTGCACCCTTGAACCTGTAATTATGCTAATTCCGCCAAGTAATCGTATGCATTCTCCAATGCAGACGGAGTTTTTTTGCTGTGCATCCTTTGCTTCGATTGGGCTTTATTGCCGTGGTCACCCCACTGCAATGTAATCCTTGGTGCCATCAAACTGGAATTCCCGGCACCTTCAGTTATCACCATTCCATCATAATTTTGTGCTCTGGCTGGAGTCTATTTATCTGTTGTGATTATCTCCATCTTCTGATTTTGTTATTGTAAACATATGTGATTTTAGTTAATCTAAGAGTTTATCTCAATTTCCCCTTTCTTGCCTTTTCTTCTTATGTTCTACTAGTCCAGGAATTTTAGTCAGATCAGCGTCATCCCTTGTGGTAAGTTACTTTCCCCTAGATTAGAACACACACACATATATATTTTTACGTTTTTCCTGGCGATTTAGTTTGAAATATTCTCTGTGAGACAGGTAGCAACAATTTAAGGTAATTTAGCCTTGTGATTCTGACTTCATGGGTCCAGGAAAACATAAAAAAGAGGAAAACAAAGGGGAATTTCATATGAGCTTAAGGCTCTTGTTACTGAGGAAGATATTACGTAAAACATGGGGGCAAACTTGCAGGAGTGTATTTGCAAAAATAACGTTAGTACGGGAAAGAGGAATGCTAGTAGATTATTGATCCTGAAGGGGATACCTAAGGGATGAATGAAACTGGGGGATTCCAGACACAGTCCAAGAAGCTTCCACGATATAGGGTCCCTCTGAAATGAGAGATATGCACATTATAAGCCAGAAATGAAAATAGACAAAAGAATAATGAATTCGAAGCTGCACTGAGGGTGCCAAGGGGCTTCGATGAATTAATGATAGCTTAGCACTGCCGACACTCGAGGAGCACGGACATTTGACAAGAGATTCGGTGATTACTAGCTCACAATTTAAGTAAATATTAAAAGACAAAAGCGTGACTGAATGGAGGTCTTCCAGAGCACATTACCGTAAGGCAGAGATGACTTGCGACTTCCGATGGCGAGTTTCTCCACGTGTTAGGATGCAAGGGCTTCAGTAAAAGGGCAAGGCGATGGGGACTTCTCGAAACTCCAAGCAAATGGAGTCAGTCATCGGTCCGGCCAGCATCCAAGGGAACACGTGGGTGGTGGCCGGAGTTCACAGAGGGAAAGTATACTTTTAAAGGCCACGTGGTTTAGGAGCCAAGGGCATGGCCGAGATTCGGGGACTTCTTCACTCCCTATCTTCCAGCGCGTGTGTGAGAGCCGAAGCCTCGTGGTTTTCTGCTTTTATCTCCTCCTATGGGCAGGGGGCATGTCCAACACATAGGGGGAGTTGAGTCATGTTCAGCTGATGCCCGCAGGGGGAGTTTTGCCTGTAAGAAAACGACCAGACAGAAATCACTTTTGCCTCGAAGAAAAGATCTGCTTAAAGGGAGTGGCCTTAATCCGTTTTAAACCCTTGTATTCTGACCGTGCGAAGTTGATAGACAGATGTGTCTATTGATCGAGCAGCTTGCAGTAAATGAATACAACAAAACAAACAACAGCAACAAAAAAAAGGGGGAGGCAATTTGCTAGTTCTTGCTAATCATAATATATATATATATATATATAGTTCTTGCTAATCATAATATATATATTGTCAAACCAGGATGCCATAGTTGTATAAGTGTACCTAATATATATATGATAAGGCTAAAGAAATGGTGACCTGCATATATATATACAACAATATATACATATGTAAAAAATATATCATATAAAAATATTTATATTATAGCCTCTGTTTCAATTCTTATTCAACTGTCAAACCAGGATTAGTTTAGTGTACCTAAAACCAACACTGAAATGGTGACCTGCTCCAACTGTTACATATGTAAAAATATATCACCAAAAAATAAAATATCCTTTATGTATCACTGAAACCAAATGTATTACAGTTCAAATTTGCACTGAATGTACAGTCAAACACAGGTACAGAAAACTTGAACGATTTTTATAATTATAATTAAACTTTCCATCACCAAAATAAGAAAAATAATTATATGAATAAACATTTTACAACTTGCCACTATTAAAATAATAATAAATAATAAATAACACCAAAATGCAAATACACAAATAATAACAATAATATGATCACTGACAAAATAGGTATGTACACGATAAGAGCTGAAACTCCTCTCCCTAGAGGAAAAGGAAGGAAAACAAGATAATTTAAAGGAGTGAGAGAACAGGGATTTTAAAGGAGAAACTTAGAGGTATTTACAAAAATACGTATGTAGTGAGTTTTGCACATACTAGATTATGGCTGTCACAATATATATATATATATATATATATATATATATATATATATATATATATATATATATATATATATATATATATATATATATATAAATATATATATACACAGTATATATATAAATGATATATATATATATATATATATATATATATATATATATATATATATATATATATATATATATATATATATATATATATCTGCAAGCAGTGTGAGGCTGAAGTTATTAGTCCAGCGCCAAGCACCACCAATGCTCAATTGATTATTTGATGATAGCGCCTGGCATTTCTTGGCGCGAATCAGCATTAATGAAAATACAAATGAAAATTAACGTTTTTGTGAAATTTTTCATGATAAAAATCTCATCAGAAAAATAATCTCAACTGACATTTGTTAGTGGCATTTGGAAACGGGATCCTGCCCCGAAAACAATATTTGGTTGTTCATCCGTCGATCACTTTTCATAATTCAAAAGGATCAGACGACGCAAAAATGATCGAACATAAAATGATTTATTTGTACTCAAATCCCTCAAATTTTATTCTCATTTCTTTATCACATGCCTGTCTGCCTGATGTTATTGTGTGTGTGTGTGTGTGTGTGTGTGTGTGTGTGTGTGTGTGTGTGTGTGTGTGTGTGAGAGAGAGAGAGAGAGAGAGAGAGAGAGAGAGAGAGAGAGAGAGAGAGAGAGAGAGAGATTAGTCTTTACTGTATTTCAGACTTTGTTCATCATTTGATATACTTTTGTTTGAGTCTGTTCTTTTTGTAGTATCTGATTGTTTGTGGTATTAGCGTCTGCTTCTTGCCTTTTTAGTTTCCTGTAAAAGAAAACTACTGAGATGGCTGAGGCTAGAGCACTGCAAATTGCTATGGTGATCATGCACCTCCAATCATCAAACATACCATATTGCAGCCCTCTAGCCTCAGTAGTTTTCATTTGATTTCAGGTTAAATTTAGCCATAGGTACCAACAACACAGGCCACCACCGGGCTGTGGCTGAGTTTCATGGGCCGTGGCTTCTAAGAGTTTCATACAGCATTATGCTATACAGAAAACTCGATTGCGCTGAAGAAACTTCGGCGCATCTTTTACTTTTGTTTTTTGCTGGGTTCTGTTAGTTTATTGGGTGAGGTTAATTTTGTATAGTTGCGTCCTGTAGTTGTTTGTGTCGTCTACTTGCTCGCGTATTGTCTGCCGCTCGACTTCAGTGGCAGTTTCTATCACAGTTTGGTTGCTGTAGAAGTATCAGCCTACCAAATTTCTGTCGTAATTCTAGCTTTTACTGATTACCCGCAAAACTGGTTTCTGCCCGCTAACTGGTCTTCAAAATTCTACATAACCCACAAAAATAACAGCATTCGTAAAGGTTAGTGGTATTAAAAAATAACTTTAGAGTTCAGCAAGGTCATAATTCCATCTTATCTATTAGTCAATCCTCATTAATGTCATCTCCATCCGTTAAATTCTGTTAAAAGTCAACAGTGGCCAGTATTTCAGCTTATTATGGGCAGCACTCGTCAACAGATGTTCTCGCTGAACGCCATAGTACTAGCTAAGAGTTCCTAGTTGGGTCAATGATACCACACAAAAATAATTCTCATTGTTGCAAAACTTGGCAATAACAGTACATAGAGTAAGTTTCAACTAGGCCAGAAACGATACCTTAGTTATTTCACCAAAGATAAACGGAATAATCTCATTAAGGTCAGCATCTCAAAAAAAGAAAAGAAAAATCTCCTATAACAAAGATCAACATAAAAAAAATATTTGGAAATGTTCAGAAATGTCAGAAGCAGTATCTCGTCAAGGTCAACCGTGTAAAAATCAATATCCCATTCAGGGCAACTATGCCTAGTTGCCAATGAGAATTTCTACTCGACCTGACTAAGGAGGATGATAAATAATTTTGTGATCAGCAAACGCAAAGAAAACAACCCTCACTACAATCGACACATCAAAGGAGAACTTATGAGTTAACACACCAGTTGTGAATTTTCATTCTTCAACTGAGCCTAACGAGAATCCCAACGCAACACTGTCTCGTATTAGGTGACGAAAGATATTCATGCCTTATCATTTGGGCATCATATAATCAAACGGAAAAAGTTAACCAAGGCAGAAGAAGAAGACCTGGCTCGAGGTTTCCGTCGTAAGAGTCCACAAATTAGTCGGACGCAGAACCTTGCGCGCCACAAACGTTGCGACTTATTCGAAGTATCACATTTCCCTTGAGTAGGGTACCATTTGCATGTACACGGGCTTACAAAGACAAGAATACACAGGCATGCATAGATGTATACTTGTGAATTAAAGCTTAATTTGATATCGACAAATTTATATATTTGCTGTCGAAATTGAGAAATTACTATCCTCACCATCACTTTATTTCTTTCCTTATAAACCCATGCGGCAGGAGAGAACAGATTCAACTAACTGCCAGTAATACTTAGGAACAAAAACAGTTAACTAAAAAACAAAGGCAACCATCAAGTGAAAAGAGATGAATAAAAGTGCTCATAACTTGGTAAAAAGTCAAACAGTACGAAATAGGCCTATAATGACCTGAAATAAGTCATTGAGCCTAAAAAAACCTACAGAATGTCAGTAGGCGTGTACATTTTGCTAGCCTTGAAACGAACGGCTGCCTTGTTCTTGATTTCATTTCACTTCATCCATTTTCCAAAACGTTTCGTCGTCAGTCAAGCATCTCTACCGTAGACCTTCGTCTCTTCCCATCGATTACGAGCCTTCGGCTGATATTAAAAAGATAAACATCCGCGGCTCTTGGCGCCCGGTCGCGCACCTAATATACGCAGAGGACAACTGTCATACATCGTTCTCAAAAAAAAAAAAAAAAAAAAAAAAAAAAAACTGGAAATAGCAAGACCTTTGCTAAGTCGGAGAACTCCCCCTCTCTCTCTCCTCTTGTGAGTGCGTCTGTACGTGCACCTCAGTTGGCTTCATCCTCTACGTACCCTATATCTCCTCAGCGCCTTCCTGTCCCCGGCCTCCTTCTGGTCTTCCTCCAGCCCTCCCGTGCAACCCTTCCCCCCCCTCTCCCCGCCTTTAATCCCATCTCCATAGAGACACTCTCCCTACATGGCCCTCCTACGCCTCCTTCTTCGTCTCCAGAAAGGACTAAGGTTAACGACCTGGCTGCTACGGCACAAGAAGAAGAAAGAAAGGAAGAAGAAGAAGTATGGGGACGCCGGCGGCCTCTAGTTCAGTGGCCTGCTCTTCCTCGTTGTTGTTTTGTACTTCACTTTATTGTTGTTTGTCTCATACCTATATTTCTGCGCTCTTTCTTCTCGTCTGCGTTTCCCATACTTTTCCTTCTTCCATAATGTACTCTTTTACTTCATTTACCACTTGATCTTCCTAATTATCATTGTCAAATTTATTAATACCGTTAGCGATCTTTAGCAAAATCTGATGCGCAGTGTGCAGAATCCCCTTCCAACAAAACTAAAATAAATAAATAACGTTAACCGCTATCAAATAATGATCACACAGTTGTAATTAACTCACCATTAGCCACTCCGATTTATTTAAATATAGAAATGAATCTCATCATTCTCATTAATCTCTCTCTCTCTCTTTACACACAAATGCGAACACATACACATACACACACACACACACACACACACACACACACACACACACACATATATATATATATATATATATATATATATATATATATATATATTTATATTGTATATACATATATGCATATATATGTTATCTCCATTATGTGTATGTGTGAATACACACACATATATATCTATAATATATATATATATATATATATATATATATATATATATATATATATATGTATATGTATAAGTATGTATAAGGGATATAATGGTTACCTTCTCACCAGACATATTTGTATTTATGGTAGCCATAATGACCCCTTCATTTCTGGGTTTCGTCGCTCTGTTTGGATACGCTCGTCACTACAGTTCCTAAGACATTACACAGGCTGCTGCTGCAAATAGCGTTTCGTTTCCTATCATCAGGTTTAATACTGCTCACTTTGCTAGTTTTATTGGGGATGTAACTAAAATGTAGTAGAGTTTGCCTTGTGTCGTTGTGAAATCTTCTGATTCCCAAATGTTTAAGCGAGGAGCAAATTCCTCTTCCTTCTTTGCTGTCGTCTCCTGAACAGCAGGTGTATCGGTTTTATTTTCTATTCCCTCATATTGATTTATTCATCACCTTCTCCTATAACTTGTCTCTCTCTGGAGGCTGGTTTCAACTAATCACTGGAAGAAAGGAAGAAAGAAAGTCAGAAGGACCCGAAGGAATAAACAAATGAGGAAACTCTGACTCCCGTTGCCGCAGGTGTCAGACTTTCTTCGAACCAGCACCGGATACGTCAGGTTGAGATTCAGTGTGTCTTCATTTGGGTCCTGAGTTGAGTACTGGAAAGCGTATCCAAAAAGTGTGAAGAACCGAGAGGTTAAGGCGTCATTATAGATATTACAAGTGTAAACACACACATATATATATATACATTATAGATACAAGTGTAAATATGTATCATATGTATATATATACATACATATATATAAGTATATATGTATGTATATATATATATGTGTATATATATATATACATACATACATACATATATATATATATATATATATATATATATATATATATATATATATATATATATATATATATATATATATATATATATATATATATATATATAGACTGATATGGTTTTGATCTGGCCCAGAGGTCAACTTGGCTGCTTTAAGGCCATAGAATGATTCTAACTGAGATTCACGGAACTTACCATGGAAAATGGGGGGGAGGGGTTAATAGTAGCATCTAACTTCTAGCTCTGGGTTCAGACAAAAGCATATTAGAAAGAATGTCGGCTAAGAGCCTTTCTTCAAATGAGGGAGTGATCAGGTAAACACTTAGGGTTCACATAATAAAACACAATCAGAATGGGGGTGATGATGGACAGGGGAACAGAGTCCTGTCGTACAGATCAATTATAAAGGAGATGAAAGATCCACGATGATACACAAAAGCGGGAGGGGCCTGCTTCAAAGGGCACTAAAACGGGTATGCAGTGATTAAGCCACTGTGCAGACACGAGATGATGAGATAGTTCCACAGCAAGCACTCCTATCTGCAATCGTGAGTGCAATTGTTACTAAATAGTTGACAGTGTATTTAAAGGTGGTGGCCTGGGCTATATCGTTGCCAGGAGCACGATTATTGCTAACTTTAACCTTAAATAAAATAAAAAGTACTGAGGCTAGAGGGCTCCAATTTGGTATGTTTGATGATGGCAGCCCTCTAGACTTAGTAGTTTTTAAGATCTGAGGGCGGACAGAAAAAGCGCGGACAGAAAAAGTGCGGACGGACAGACAAAGCCGTCGCAATTGTTTTCTTTTACAGAAAACTAAAAAAGCCGACGAGAAATTCATGGAAGCCCCGTCCTGGACACGACTTGACTATAACCAGGTAATCATCTGAACTGCGCTTAAATTAATCAGCTTTATGGAAGATATGCTATGGACTGTATTGGTCATTTCCATATTACTATTTATTCATTAACTTTTACATGTCAAAATCCACAATCTGTTCATCTGGTCTGGGTTCCTAATCTGATGCAACAAGGATCTTCTTCGTACATGTGATTGTCGGCTCAGCTGCGCCTGCTTTTTAAAAGGTACACAGTTCAGTTGTTACTGTTACTGGCAGGAGTAACAGTGAGGACTGACAGCTACCAGAGAGTGTAGAATTTGTCAAGCTTCGGATTATCCTTGCTAAGTTCCACTCTTAGACACAAGCGTCGTTTTTTATTTGATCCAGAAACTGTTTTCTTCTCACTTCAGGAAGGACGGACATTTCGCAAATGAACTGCGAGTCAGCAGAAGAATCCGTATTTCGCACCACTTTCCATGTCAGCCAATGAATGAGAGTGGGTCCAGAAATCCTCGTAGCATTGCTCTTTTTATGATTCTGCCTTTTCCCCCCATTGGTCATTCTCTATATTTTTTTTCACATTTATTCCTCGCAGCGCCACTTCTCCGTGCTATTGCATTAAGAGCCTTTTGTTGTTAGTCAGATGGGAAGTTTCAAGTTTTCATAAAACTAATACTTTTTTCATTGATATTCATGTCATTATTGGTAATTCTTGTCATTATTGGTAATTTAAGTTGAGTAAAAATTAATTTTATGCCGACTGATAACCATTTAGTTCGATACCAATTGTAGGTATTTGACAATGATTCAGCGACTTGCGCTGTTGCCCACTGATTCTTTGCCCGCAGCTTAGATAGGATTTTATTGTACCACATAACTCGTCACGGTGTGATACAATATCAGTACGGGACGCTTCAATATTTCTTCCTTCATTTCTATAAGTGATCCAATGTGCACCAAGTTTCACTTTGGATCAGCTTTTGCCACTGATGTCCATATGCGACCTGGTATGATTTGTTGCCCTCCAGTCTTAATTGAAAACTCCTGTATTTGTCGATGATGCCACTTTAGAGTTGCACGAGTACACGCTCCTGGTGACGGAAGCTTCGGTAGCCTTATAATCAGGACTGATGACGCAGAACATATATAGCTATAATTTCTTTAGAAAAAGAATAAAGCTTTTGGACACTAGTTCAGTTCGCATTAGATAACAAGAGTATGAAAAGTAACACATTACGGAGAACATAAATCATGCAAACAAAAGTCACAAATTAAATATTTTAACAACTTCAGTTCACAAATATTTGCTTGTCTCTCACGCATCCGCATCTAACAATGTATTAAATTACATACGTAGGACTGGAAAAAATCCTAACTGCGACAGCTGTTTCATATAAGAAAAAGAATAATGAGGTTCTCAGCAGGCAGCAGCTATTATGTGCACACAAGCCTCTGCTCAGGTAACTACCACTCGCTAAAATAAGTGGCTTTTTTGTTTATCATCATCAAGACTGCATGTGCATGACAGCAGCATCTGATCGACGGGCGGTTACTCTAGAGTCTAGACCGTGGATCGACCTCACTTGAAATAGCATGACGTAAATGTAAAAGAACTATGAACTGGAAACTTTACTCTAAATGATCCGCAAGATGTAAGATCCTGAATCTGTTTTGTGCCAGTTACAAGTAAAACACAGGAAAATTTTCGGCCATAGAGGTTAGATATGTAGGTGCTACTTCGGCTTCTTATCTACGCGTCACCTCCGAGGTGCTAGTACTAAACATGGCGGAAGCTCAATGGGACGCCGCGTTTAGTACTAGCCCCTTGGGGATCAAAGATATCGTTTATTAATATAATTTTTCGACCACACAATATAGAAATGAGCGCATACAATACTGTGTGATCCGCGAGGGGCTAGTACTAAACACGGGTCTCACTGAGTTTCCGCCATGTTTAGTACTAGCACCTCGGAGGTGACGCGTAGATAACAAGGCAAAGTAGCACCCAAATGCATATGTAATAAGAATCCGAAGTGAACTCCAAGAAAATCGGTCAATGACCCTTTTTTTTTAACTGTAAATGCACCTTCGCAACGATACTCACAGTACCCAATCAACAATCCACGTAGAGACCTGCAGCGCTAAGCATCCACGACATAATTATAATTCCGTCGAATTTGTTATTCCCAACCCATACCCACCATATAATCAAATAACTCACCTTCCACCTTGACACATTCACCGGCTGAAATGGCATCAGTTGTGGTATAAGGTTTTTCTTCGTTAACTTTCACAGTACACCGTTCGGTTATAGCAGGAGAATTTATACTTTAAAAGTCGTTTATTTTTAGGATTTTTAAAGTATTTTCAAGGGAGGCTGACCCTAGGTAAAGGGTTTCGCTCTTTACACTTCAATGGCAATGACCATAGACCCGAGAAAATTTAACCCAACCCAATGGTGAAGTATGAACTATCCTTCAAGTGTATTATTTTCCACTGTATTACCTTTCTTATCCATCACATAATACACACAAGCACACACATACACACAAATACATACACACATATATACATACATACATGCATTTTCATATGTATATAAATATATATAATATACAGTATATATACACTATATATAAGTTCCTCGTTGGATGATTCGGTAGAGTTCTCGGCTAGCACTCTGCTAGGCCCGAGTTTGAGTCTCCGGCCAGCCAATGAAGAATTAGAGGAATTTATTTCTGGTGATAGAAATTAATTTCTCGCTATAATGTGGTTCGGATTCCATAATAAGCTGTAGGTCCCGTTGCTAGGTAACCAATTGGTTCTTAGCCACGTAAAATAAGTCTAATCCTTCGGGCCAGCCCTAGGAGAGCTGTTAATCAGCTCAGTGGTGGTTAAACTAAGGTATACTTAACTTTGTATATATATATATATATATTATATATATATATATATATATATATATATATATATATATATATATAATGTATCTGGAAGGATTTATTCATTTTCTGTTCAGCCAATTTGCCAGTAGAAGGAGGTGTGATTTTTAAAGCAAATGAAATAAAAACTGAATAAGTTAAAATCAATAATTTTTGTAAGCATGTGGAATAAGAAGGATTGAAATGGTGAAAAATGTAGAGATACGACAAAAAAAAAAAAAAAAAAAAACAAAGGTAAGCTTACGTGGTAAGATGGATCACAGTGTTTTTGGTGGTTTGGTCATGTGAAGAGGACAGAGGACGATAGTTTAGTGAGAAAAGGAAATCATAAGAAGTTTTCAGTGGATCGGGGAGAGGGAAAAATGAACGTGACGACTAGCTGTGTTTTTGTTTTTAATGTTTATACCTACAGTGCATGTTATACACAACTGGTAATATTCACTGACTATATATATATATATATATATATATATATATATATATATATATATATATATATATATATATATATATATATATATATATATATATATATATATATATATATATATATATATATATATATATATATATATATATATATATGTGTGTGTGTGTGTTGACTATGGCTTGTGATAAACATATAATGTATCCCAAAGCAGATGAACATATGGTAAAGTGTTGTGTGCCCCTCGGTGAGAGGAAACGTATTAAATGTCAAATGAACCTAGTCCACTGAAGCCAACAGCAATATCACTTTCACTCTTCAGGATCTTAGGTGCTACGGGCTGCTCTAGGAGCAAGAGCCCGTGCTGGCACAAGGCCAGCTAAATCTGAAACAACAACAACGGATCTTGGGAAAGAAAAATTATATCACTGTTGATCTGTATGACACGAAAGTCACCAAGTCGCTGAGGATGGGTTCGCAGCTCATATCCTTTGCTGATAAAAAAAAAAAAATCCGAAGAAAAATTTAATACTAAGTATTGAGGGTTTGAGCGTACTGACATAATGCTGATTTGCCTAAAGATAGAAAGTTATCAGCATCGGTCCTCAACAAGACAAAGGTGAAAGCGATGTGTGTGCTGGAACAGGAAAAGCAGAGTGCATGTGTATAGGGGAGTTGAAAGGTGCAGAGGTCGGTAAGGGTAGCGGACCACAGCGCTCGAGGTGTCGGGGAAATTCTGGAGATGGAATTAGAGTAAAAATGTTAGTTCAAAGATTATATGGCTAAGACTGAGTGTCGCGGGGAAATAGTTATAATATTAAATGTAGGTAGTTCTTGAAAGGAATAAAGTGAGAGTGAGAGAGAATGGTGGTTTTTAAAAGCCTTGCTGGGTTCGAAAGAATATGAAAGCGTGATTGTGCTTGGTGTTTTAAATGCAGTGGCGGGACAGAGAATGAAATGGCGTGGTTGCCAAATATAGAGTTCCTGAAGTAAAGGAGCGTGGGTAGCTTCTTGCAGAAATATGTTGGGGATGAGGCTAGACTGTTGGGATATGTGGTCTCCAAAGAATTTTATTTTCTTTTGTTTACGTGTCAGAGCACAGCAGGTGGACGTAAAGACAAGAAAAGCAGTGTCTGGATGCGCATATAATCATTATTTGGTTGAAGCAAAAATTAAGACAGTAAAGTATAATTCGTTGGGAAAGGATGAAACTGTGGCTGCCAATAATCATAATTTAATGCAAAACTATACAGAGAATCATAAAACTATATGATTCGAGTTATTAGCGTTTCGTTATCTTATCGAACGTCTAATTGGCGCTGAGAGCACGAGAAACCCTCATATAACGAATGTTGTGGTCTGCAACGAAGACTGTTAGCCTTTGAATTTTTCCATTCCCAGAATTAACTGGGTGTTGCCTTGTTTCCGAATCCGCCAGATCGGTTTTCCCTGATAAAAAAAAAAAAAAAAAAAAAAAAAAAAATAAATAAATCTGGATATAGCGATGAAAACAGCAACATTGGAAACTGAAGTTCCCGTTGGACGAGTCGGTAGAGTTCTCGGCTAGCACTCTGCTAGGCCCGAGTTCGAGTCTCCGGCCGGCCAATGAAGAATTAGAGGAATTTATTTCTGGTGATAGAAATTCATTTCTCAGCATAATGTGGTTCGGATTCAACAATAAGCTGTAGGTCCCGTTACTAGGTAACCAATTGATTCTTAGCCAAGTAAAATAAGTCTAATCCTTCGGGCCAGCCCTAGGAGAGCTGTGGTCTGGTTGAACAAAGGTATACTTAACTTTTGAAGTTTACTTATATAACTGAGATTTAATCACTGATGGGTAGGGCCCATCACTCAACTAATTACTTGCTTGGTAAGATTTGGCTTTTAATTTTGGTGTGGAAGGAGACATTACTTTTATATGAAAAGTAAATTACATGTAAACAGTTGTGATATGAAATCAGCCCAACGGAAGAGAATATTGACTTTATTTACCGACACATTTTCCCTAAAACACAATGCTACTTAGCTACGCGTAAAGACAAGGAGCCAGTGGACGAAATCATTTAGGTAAAGTCAGAAATGCTAGTCATTCGATTTAATTCATCGAACATAAGATCAATTTTAATATCATTAATGCGGAAGGTGAATCGGAAGTGACCCATTAGGCCTAGTTAAATTCGTTATTACTTGTAAACTTTAAAGCATAAAACTTAATGTTTTACGATGAAACCTAATGAGCTGATAACAAAATTCTATCGGCTGTATAAGTAGTCTTTACTGATAAAAGTAATAAAAAGAGAAACAGCATCAGTAATTTATGCAGATGCTCTCAGGTGGATCTACTTCGACAGCTGGCGCGGGGTCCCCGAAGCTCCTGCAGGGCTGTGCACTGCGATTACTGAACACGAGTTCTTTTTTAACTGTAAAAAACATGTACTCACAATTAATATGTTTACCACGGGATTTGTTTTTACGTTAGACACAATGAATGAATTTTGCCTTTAAGCTTCTTATTCGATTAAGGCATTATGCTAAAAAATAAAATTTCATCTGCAGTAAATCTTGCATAATGAGCAGCTTCGTTGCTGAGCGAAACTTCTTAATATCCAGAGAAGTGCCAAAAGAGAAATCTAAATATGACGAGAGACAGATTTTTCCTACCGTTCGGACACGAATTATATGTTTTAACAAAAACGATACATGGATTGAGACTGTAGAAAGAACAGCTCGCATTTTTCGCAGTAAAACAAGAAAAGTGAAGAAAATACTCCAGTGCCAGTTAGTGTATTTTGAACGATATCTTAAGGATTCGTTCACTTTATGTTTTGAGACTCTTTGTAGGAAGCGAACCTGCTCACGAACTATGGAGCTAATTGAAGGAAAAAAATTAATTAATCAGGAAATCACGGCGAAATGCCATAAATATTAAAGATGATAAAAGACATAATTTCGCAGAGAGTAAAATCGTATCTATTAACAAGGAAACAAAAAGAATATTATAGCAATCTTTCTCTCTCTTTAAATATATATATATATATATTGTTACGCGTGAGGGTCTTGGTTGATCATGTATTATTCAATTTACGTAATTTTTACGGCCCTGCAAACCAAGATTACACGTAACCTGCCACTTGAAGCCAAAAGTTAACCTCAAAGACAGTCGTTAATTAGCCAAAGGTCGCCAGTTAAGGGTTATTAACCTTAACAAAGAATATTTGAGATGAATTTGATTTTAAACGCAACGGTTCTTCCAAACATTCGGACGCGAGGCATTCAAAGCATCGAGATTTAACCTGATTTTGCTTACCCTAAATCCTAGGTATTTTACTGGAATAACGGGGTTGAAGCTAACAATATAATAATTAGGCTTAATCTAGACTTTGTAAACACATATACCCTAAGTGGTGGCTGAAGGAAGAAAACAAAGAAAAAATGTGAAATACAGAAAAGTACTAGTCAATAAAGCTTCAACAAGAATCGGACTTACCGTGAATGTCGAGTCGCTGCGCAAACGAGGACCTCAGGAGTCGTATTCTGGCAGTCTTCCCAATTCACTAATTAAGTTAGACATAGGAGGAAAAGTAATAAGAACAAAGAATATCGTTCGGCACGCACGCAGCGTCACCCTGGTTCAGCGACCGCTGGAATCTCTCTGCCCCGACCTCGCCGTTCCCACCAGGTGAGGGCTTATACGCCCCGGCAATCCGACCTTGACAAAGGCATCGTCGAATGCATAGAATAAAGCTTAAGGGCCACCATAACTAGGGGGCATTGAGCGTAAACCCTCTCTGAGGCTTAGGTCCCTAATGCCCTAGCATATTTTGTTTACAAACTTTCCAGCCTATGCAGCGCCATTTGTCTACTGCGGTGATTGTTATTTTTAAATTGCCTAGCCTACCGCGGGCAGAGATGTTCTCTGTCGAGGTGAATCGGACTAATATTCCTACACCTAACTACATCGAGGCGAACAGCAGTAATATTTATATAAAAAATATATATATATATATATATATATATATATATATATATATATAATATAATATAATATACATATATATGTATACATATATGTATACATATACGTGTCTAAATGTTATATACACACACACACACACACACACACACATATATATATATATATATATATATATATATATATATATATATATATATATATATATATATATATATATATATATTCCTATACACATATTATATATATATATATATATATATATATATATATATATATAATATTCCTATATATATATTATATATATATATATATATATATATATATATATATATATATATATATATATATATAATATATATATATTACTACGCTTGAAGGTAGGGGAAAGAAAACTAAGCAAAAAGGATGTCGCTAATCTGACGGTATCACCTCCAAAAGTAAAAACAATAAGATGGAACAGAGGCTGAAGGCCCTACTTTAGAGGGCTTCTGGAGAGAAACTCTCGAGATAGATAAATTACATGTATTTGCAATACAAAATCTTCAGAAGACAAGGAGGAGTAAGGCAGTCCACTAGGGGTCCTGCAGCAACACATGAAACGAATAACGGATGTTAAATGAGTGCCGGGGATTACACTTCAATGGCACGGTTCATAAGGTTGCAATCGGAATTTCCTCGGTGTAACCCACAAGCATACAGTCGTGGCAGAGGGGTCCACAGCTGCAAGCACTCCTTTCTGCAATAGAGAAAGGCATACGATCACTTAATCAATCAACGGAAATAGCGATGATAAGAGACTAGCGGTGAGGGCGACAGAAATCCTCTTTACATAAAGCACTACTGAGTACACTGAATAAACTTGACAAGAGTTTAATATGACAGGTTCGGTCTATTTAAGAAATGCACTTTGATACGGAAACGTTTAGGAGAAGAAAAGCTGTGACTGGACAACCTCATTCGCTTACCGTACTTTAGTTCTGAAGAGATGGCTCCTGTAGTCGTACCAATGGAGGGATGGTGGGGGTGGGAGTGGGTTTAAGATACTACGACTGAGTCCTT
The DNA here is from genome assembly GCF_040412425.1 of Macrobrachium rosenbergii. Taxonomy (NCBI): domain Eukaryota; kingdom Metazoa; phylum Arthropoda; class Malacostraca; order Decapoda; family Palaemonidae; genus Macrobrachium; species Macrobrachium rosenbergii. The sequence continues at coordinate 8,501,213 of NC_089743.1, read as the reverse complement.
CAGCCGCAGAGGGATATTGGCTCTGAAAGAGCTGGCAGTCAAGAGATGTGACTTTCTTCGCTGTGTTCTGGTCTCTCTCTGAATTCTTGCAATGGGGGCTATTTAACAGCACCTAGGATTACGGGCTTTTTGATTCCAGTTGCATTCTGGGTATGTCCAACTTTCTGGGTGGTTACTGCGTCCGACTTTCTCTTTTGGCGAAGGCTGGCCGGTTAATCTGTGCCTCAAACCATACCGGAGGTGTGGACGCCTTAATCAGCACCTTGGGTCATTCAGGGACTAGGCATATTCTCCGAGTTTGGGTCAGTATCTGGAATAAGAGCCTCATCGCCGTCATGCAGCTCAAGAGAGGATTAAAAGCAACAAGGGAAATCAGAATGAGCTTGGACGGGAAATTTTCCCACGACCGGGCGTCAGCGTCACGGCAAACGAACTTAATTAACAGAAGGTTATTAAGATTGTTTATTATGAACTTTTACTTTATACTTGAAAGGCGAGTTGCCTCTAGAGTGCTAACTCTCTTAATATATACTCGTGTGTGTGTAAGTGTATATATATATATATATATATATGAATGTCTTTTCCTGTAATACTATTAGTGTAATATGAAAATGCCCATAAAACACTATTTAAACGTTGAAACCATATTTGCATGGTTTCAACGTTTAAATAGTGTTTATGGGCCTTCTTATTTTCATATATATATATATATATATATATATATATATATATATATATATATATATATATATATATATATATATATATAGGCTTTTTGCTCCTCTTCTTTGCCCAAAAAAAGTGAAAAAAAGGAAAAAGTGGGAACCGCGTGGGCTGGGACTAATAACGAAAAGGTTGAGTATGATTCGGCTAACCAACCAACTCCCCACTCTCTCTCTCTCTTTCTAACGGAGTGAGGCGTCCAATGAAACAGGCACCGGATAGTTTTCCTGATGGGAATTATTCACACCAGATGACGCCCTTCTTTCTTCTAAATGGCCCAGTGATATGAATTAGTAAATATTCATTACTTCACCTGGATTACTGAATGAATGAAGATAATTTCCTAAGGAGGCAAGCGTTTAATGGTGCATAATAATGGAACTTGGAAATAAATGTAAAAATGAAAAAAAATATGAGAGACAGAGATAGAGAGAGAATATATTTAATGAAAGAAAGCTAATGAAACTGTCAGTAAAATCTGGAAAAAACATTTCGCTGGATTGAAACTTGTTCGGCGTTGCAAATAACCTCATCAAGCATGAATGAGTAATACTACTACTACTACTACTACTACTGCTACTACTACTACTACTACTACTATTACTACTACTACTACTACTACTACTATTAATAATAATAATAATAATAATAACGTGGAATAAGAGAATGGAAAAAGGTGTGGTTTAAAATTTGATTTCCATAATGTTTTCATGACTTACAAGGAATCGGTAATTGGAAAGATATCAAGGTAACTTCAATAACAGAATTATAATGACAATGCTTGCAAAATTAATAAATAATCTTAATATAGCATCATGAAGGCAAAGGCCCACAATAAACAGGGACGTATGTTCGCACCCCCTCGAATCTCGTCCACCTGTCACCCATGACAAGTGTCACTCTGCAGTTAATGACAAAGTGCGGTTAGATTACTGGTAACGACCGAAATAGGGATGAAAAATGGCCGGGGAATTATTGACGATAAGGACAGATTTCCAGAGAGAGATAGATTCCTCCAAGATAATTTTTCGTTTTTAGTTTTCTGTAAAAAAAACTATTGAGATGGCTTCGTCTGTCCGTCTGTACTTTTTCTGTCCGCCCTCAGATCTTAAAAACTGCTGAGGCTAGAGGGCTGCAAATTGGTATGTTGATCATCCACCCTCCAATCATCACACACACTAGATTGCATCCCTCTAGCCTCAATAGTTTTTTATTTATTTTATTTAAGGTTAAAGTCACCCATGATCTTGCGTCTGGCAACGCAATAGGACAGGCCACCACCGGGCTGCGGCTGAAAGTTTCAGGGGCTGCGGCTCATACAGCATTATACGCTGTACAGAAAACTCGATTGCGCCCAAGAAACCTCGGCGCATTTTTTACTTTTTTTCCATTCCGTTTCTTATGGGGCGACTCCATAAAAATGTGTTTGTCCTCCAAAGGTGAGGATGTGTGACTGTTCGTCATCTTCGCCTCCCATCCCTTCATTTGTCCCTTTTTCTTACTTTCTCCTTCGATTTGCTGCTGCTGCTTCTTCCTCGTTTCTTTATTTTATAGATTAGTCCTTCCACTCCGTTCTTTGTCTTCCTCCTCTCCTCATCTCTCTCCTTTCAGTCTTTGTTTCTTCTCTTCACCCGTTCTCCTCCTCCGCCTGTCTTTAATTGTTTCTATTACTTCTTTTCTTTCGTTCTCCTCCTCTCTTTCTTTGTCACTTTTTCCGCCCTCCTCTTCCTCCTCTCCACTTGTTCCATAGTTTTTTTTCTTTTTTGCATCTTCCTCGTCGTCGTTCTCAACAATTTTTCTCTATTATTTATTTTTTCCCCCCTTTATCTCTATAATTTTCATTATCCATCCCCTATGCTATGGCCTTCTTGCATGGAAAGCCTTCCTCTCGCTCATAGATTATCTAGAATAAGGTAAAACAAGATAAGATAAAGAGATAAGAGCGACGGAACGCAAGTTAAAAGGACTATATTATGACTTATTCAGTAACTCCTTTTATTGAAGAGCAAATGGGAGGGGCAGCCCCATGTCCTCCTCTATCGGCTCGAAGGCAATCACAAGGAGCATAGGAAACGGACGAAAGCAGAGCGTGGCTGGAGGATGAGACTCATTTGCCCTTGGAGCATCAAAGGCTCAGGAAAAACAGAATCTGTAAGAGATTTCCAGAGTTTAGAAGCACAGGGAAAGACAGTGACTGAATAGTACAGCAATTATATATATATATATATATATATTATATATATATATATATATATATATATATATATATATATATATATATATATATATATTTTTTATTTTTTAATGAAATTTTTTTATCACACTTTGAGGTTTATATATGATGTCTATCTTTGTATATTTATTCCTTTTAAATATTGATATCTCTCAGAAAGGCGTATAGAGACGAGATCGGTAATTTCTTCACTTTAATTAGTACTTAATATTTATCAGTACAAAATTAACAAGTTACAATGATAGAAACGAATCACTCTTGAATCAGTCTATATGGGGAACACGAAGCGATTGGGAGAAGTACTTCCTTGAAGGACACAGTTCTGACTCTGGTCTCCTCGTCGGTCTCTCACTCGAATATCCCCGAATGGGGAATTATCACTCGACCTCCTTCTAGCCTTATTGGGGAATTTATGGGTGTGATAAATGGTCTAGGTACTCTTGATAGCTCAGTAATTGATTGGAGGTTGAAGGTAGAACGTCGACTGGAGTCGCTAGGATAAGTATTTCTGTGTGTCGTGGGTTCGCTTGGACTCGGCATTACCAGTCCGTATATCACTTATAAATTAAACATCCGTATTGGTGATAATTTGGCCATCGTGGCCTCTCTTTACTCTTATTCCCTAAGGCAGCTTTGAATTGATATTAAGCGACATTTGTAGCTTCATGATTGTATTTATAAGTGATAAATGGTCTGGTATTTGTATCAGTGGGTAGAACGTCGACTATAGATATACCAGTATTTATCATATGATAATATATCGGGGATATATATATGAATATATATATATATAGTCATGATTGTGTGTGTGTATATAATCAGTGTGTGTGTATATAAGGAAACTTTTACTGAATATGTATGTATTTTCAAAAGCCCCAATATCGACATAGCTTCTCTTTTTCCCAGTCTTTTGAATACGTTTATCACTACAAGCCTATATCCGAGCAGGAAATAACTGAAGAAACATTGACCTCCTGTAGCAGGATTGGACTACTGCAGGAGAGGTTCCAGCAACGACGCCCTGACTTGCTCGAGAATAAGCTTGCAGTCAGAGGCGTATCTTAAAAAGTGTGAGCAAGTCAAGAACTTGAGATGTTCAAATGCCACCTTTAATGTACAGTATTTTCACTAAATGTTGTTACTTTCATAAGCTAAGTACGATCAGTAAAAAGAAAAATGGTGCTCAAATATTATTAGCAACTATTTACAACAGAGGGGAATACAGATATATATATATATATATATATATATATATATATATATATATATATATATATATATATATATATATATATATATATATATATATATGGGGGAATACAGATATGAATACAGAATAATATATATATGTATATATGTGTATATATATAATATTATATTTATATATATATATACATATATATAAATTTATAAAACACATATACACACATATGAATTTCTGACAGACATTCATTTCTATGAAACAAGTGCTCATGTGTTCATTATTTCTATATATATATATATATATATATATATATATATATATATACATATATATATATATATATATATATATATATATTGCATATATATATATTATATATATATATATTGTATATATATATACATACATTATATACATTATATATATATATATATATATATATATATATATATATATTTATATATATATATATATATATATATATATATATATATATATATATATATATATATATATATATGGCAGACGCCGACGCCTTTTCCTTTTGAGGAATTCTCAGCCATTCTTTAAAGGTGAGGTTGAACGCCTAAGCCCTTTCCACACCGGCTGCGATGTACCACAGACGACTAGCAACCAGGTATCGCTCATGTGACCCAACACTCGTCCCTGGCTCATGAGGTCGTGGATATGTTTAATGTATATCTTTTTCCTTGCAGAAATCACAGTTATAGATACTTAACCCTGGAATTTTCTCCTTCTTCCGTGATCTCGGAAATGTGAAATATTTTCCCACAGGTCCTCTTCAAATGTTAGCGCAGTACTGTCGCGACTGAGGTAATACGGGTTTTCCGACCATCTGCTATTGGCCGAAATCAGGAGATGAAAAGCACGAGCGTGATAATCTGCAAGATCATCTGACAGCGTGAGACTGAAAGCGAAACGTTTCTTTTACTACTAACATGATAATCGTAGTAGTAGTAGTAAAACCAAGGTCTATAGAATAGACCTTGAGTAAAACCTTCGGTAACGACACTAGACTGACCCTTGCTGAGGCAAGAAAAATTATGAAAATATGATGTTAACTTTTGCCGCTATTACCTTGAATACTGTCATCATCACCAGCACCACTAATACTAGTGCTGCTTGCTACTGACGCTAATGGTCATGATGACTGCCATCATCACCCAGAATGACTGTCATTGCTATTTACTGTCTCACCATTTCTCTACCTCTGAGGAGAGTGCGAGGGCGCAGATCAGCTCAGACTTCTCACACAGGTAACAGATTTACTAAACGATAACCACTCCATTTTCTGTAAAAGGGAAGAAAAGGAGGAAAAATGGTGCAGTGAGGTTGCTGTCTTTGCCCCAAAGTAAAGGGAAAAAAGTATGACCAAGATTATACTTCCTGGAAAATTATGTGTTTATATACATACATATACACAGTATATATATATAATATATACTCGTATAGACGGTATATATATATATATACATACATACATACACAACATACGCGCGTGCGCGCACACACACATATACAGTATATGTATATAATATATAAATATACATACATATACATATATGTATATATATATATATTATTATATTTCGTAATCAAGTGTTTACAAGCAAGTGATCGCATAATCCAAAGATGAAGGATCGTGACCTTGGAAGCTTTTTCTAATAAAGATGACGAGACTAAAAACTCATACCTTCCGTAAGAAGAAGAATAAAGGAAAGCAATAAGGACACCACCAGGGGTCGAATACGTCTGTCATTAGACTCCGGGGAAACTGAAGCAGGGGACAATTCCAAGTGGCGCATTTACACAATTTCGAGCGAATTTTCTGAAAGACTTCTCGTAATAGTGTTAATTTATGGACGCCCTTGCTCTAGATAATCGGCATTTATTTCGCTTTTCACTGCGACGACAGAAGCCACTTTGCTTTCATGTTTCATTGATGCTCATATGCATCGATTTATATATTAACAAGAACACTGTATGTCATGTCTCTATGAAACCTCTGGCGTTTTTCTTGAAAAACTGACTGGGAGTAGTCTTGATGAATCTATGGAAAGTGTTTAAGGATTGCTGGACGGACGAAAGTGGAGAATCTGAAATCAGTAAGATTAACAAAGGAAAAAGAATCTACCAGATAATGTCAGAAAATTGTACGGTAACAGTGACTGCTTTAAAGTGGGACGAGGTTTACCTTACGGATCGTCACCGAGTCCAAACCTATAATAGCGACGGGTTTTCTTAGTTAAGTTGATCACACTGGAAGGTTTATGGGAAGCGTTTCGTGTCGAGGATTTGATCATAATGGCGCAACCGGAGGGAGGACATCAAATGAAAATTTAAGTAAAACAGAGAGTTTTCCGGGTGGGGGTGGGGGGGGGGGTATTCGCTGTGTAAGAGTTGTGGGTGAAAGCGAATGGAGAAGAATCCGGAGAACAGACTACAGTCGAAAATGTTATAATCAGCAGCTAAGGCAAGTAACGAACTGTTTTTAATGTCTACAGGATAAGATAACAATAGTGTATGGAAAATATAGTGAAATAATTTTGGCGGAAATGGAGATTAATAAACAAAAAAATAGGAGTGAAGGTTTGCAAAACAGTCATAATGCAAACTGAGACTTACGGAGCTTATCGGTTGTGGGCCTCAAGAAAGGAAGAGAAAAAGAGAGAGGATGATGAGACATACTGAAAGAAACACAAAGAAATGAGAGCTGAAGTGACACTCGCCTGAACAAGGCCTTTCATACTTCTTCTTCGCTGATACATCTACACAGTTTAATAATCAGCCAGTGAAATTCCTTGCAAACTGAAATTGCTTTCGCGAAAATAATATTGTACACACTTTTGCACACATACACAAGAATAATCTAATAAATATGTTTAAGAATACAGGCAAGGAACTGGTCAAAGAGGAGTATAGCTAAGAAAAGGTTTATTATTTAAAATTCAAAAGTGTGGCTGAACCTGAGACTAGGTTAGTTGGGTAACAGTAAATTTAAGCAAAGGGAAAGGTGTGTAACGTATTTCCTAGTCTCGTTGAAGAAGTCTGGTAACGTCCAAAAGTAATAGACGCATAGCATGTATCTGAACAGTGATGTTGACAGCAAGACGCGCAACAGGTGCTCGTGTGAGTTCGCAGTTAGTGGAAGCTCAAGTATTGCATAAGGCAATACTTCGATCCAAGACTGGAAGATGAGACCGTACTTTTCCAGGGCAAATTGGAGATCAGAAAGATGTTTCTCCTCTTTGTCGAACAAAGCATCCCGAGAACTGCGGCGCTGACTCTAAGCTGGTCTCTCTGTCAGATTTGAAGAAGAGGAAATATTCAGTCGCACAGTTGGGAAGAGAAACAAAACTTAAAAGAGAAAATAGAATGAAAGATCACATTTATTTATGAGGTGGTTCTGTTGTAGCCTAGACAGTATTGACTGGTTCTAGCAGCATTAAAAAAAAATGACGGGAATTATTCCAAAATCACTTATCGAAAGGAGATGCGTAAAGAACAGTTCGTTTTGGGAATTAAAATAATGACCCTCCTTTTATGAAATATGAAGATTTAGAAAACATTGCTGCCTAAAACAATTCAGACATGTTACACATAAGGTTACTGTCGTTCATTTTTTCACCTGACTTGAAAGAAGAAGAACTCAGTGGGAAAAAGGGAAAGAAAATGGGGCATCCCCATTTCTGTTGAACCAGATGTATGTCCAGCCTGGCAAAAATAACACTGGACACCACTGACTTGAAGAAGGAATGGCAATGGAAACATTTCCTGAAAGAAAACGTGGCAAACTGCATTCCTCGCTACTGCAAAACGGTGACCGTCAGCCATGGCAACACTGATTACCGAGAAAAAGACGAGCGCAAAAAACAGTAGATGTTGACGCCGTCACTACGATGACGTCAATGACGAGCTTTTCAAGGGGTGGCATTGGTGATGGCGGTACAACTTTGATTATCAATAACTGGGGGTGAAAATAAACGTACCTGACGAATCAACTGAAACCGTACATTAACATACACAATGCATAAAAACAGTTGCCTCCAAATTGGACCCATCAAAATGTGTATCCGTTTGTTAAACAAATCAGGACAGAATATATTCATTTATCATATATGTCTCTTCTTAGATTATATTTTTCTGAAATAAATAGGATATATATATATATATATATATATATATATATATATATATATATATATATATATATATATATATATATATATATATATACAGTATATATACATAATATACATTCTTTATTATTTGTCTCTTCTTAGATTATATTTTCTGAAATGAAGAAAATATGTACATATACACATATATATATATATATATATATATATATATATATATATATATATATATATATATATATATATATATATATATATATATATATATATATATATGTTTGTATGTATAACTGATTCACGAAGATTGGAACGTGATGAATGTATAAATAAATGCAAATGCCAGGAAAGAAAAGAGAAACAACAAAGTGGTTGCTAGGCTTTTCGATACACGGTCCTTTACTAACAGTCTGCTAGTAAAGGACCGTGTGTCGAAAGGCCTATCAACCAATCCGTTGTTTCACTTTTCCTTCCTGGCATTTGCCTTTATATATATATATATATATATATATATATATATATATATATATATATAATAAATATGCATATAAATAAACACATATATATATATGTAAATATACAGAGATACGTAAAAAGCATCAAGCTTTTAAACATGGGGTGAGTGACGAAGGCACGTTCGTCAAAGGACTTAAACCAGTGCCCGGTCTCAAAAAAGTTCTGGTCCTCATATATGCAAAGTGTATTCGTCTACTTTAACTTCTTCTGGTACATCTTCCTGATATATGTTTGTTGATATAATACAATTGATTACATCTATTCCTTGCTCTTTTCTTATCCTGCTTTGCTGATCTGGTCCTGTCCTTATGATTCTGTTTTACAATTTGCTTTGCTTTTCTATATCTTCTATAATTTAATTCGTTACCTTTTGTAATTTCACTCAAATATGCATATATATATATATGACACAAATATATATATATATATATATATATATATATATATATATATATATATATATATATATATATATATATATATATATATATATATTATATTAGCTGAAGCCACAGGTAAAGCTTGAAAATTAACGAGGGGGGTGCCAAGTACTTTCGTGTACTTAACACATCTTTGGGGCACAAATCTCACAATGTATGCAACAAGTGAGAGAGAACGCTCTTGCAAAAGTAAAACAAAAAAATGAAAAATGTATTGTTAGGCCAACACAAACTACTTAAAACACAAACAAGTAAAAGAGGGAAAGGAATTGCCTGTTGACAGCGAATGAATGATAACACGCTTGTCGACCAGTTTATAAGGCAACTGAATTCACAAATAATATTATAGTGATAATAATATGCATGAAAAGGTATCACCGTTAAAAAATAAACAATGGCAATTAACAATAAAACAGCTGAATGAATAGTAATATTAATGATAAACATATGTACAAATTAGGCAATCTGATTCTAGATAAAACAGGGAAGAATTTTAAGACTGTCATTTAGTTTTGTCTAAACCAGTGTTTTATCACTACTTGTCATTACTTCTTTTATTGTTGGTGTCTTTTTTATATATCCACTATTAATATTACTGTTTATTCAGATGCTTTATTATTACTTGCCATTATTTCTTTTATTGGTGATGTCTTTTATGCATATTATTATTATCATTATTATTATTACTGTTCATATTTGTGAATTCAGTTGCTTTATAAACCGGCCGACAAGTAGTCAACTTGTTATCTTTTATTTTTGCATATAATGCGGTCATTAGGCAATGCTTTTCTCTCCTTGGACTTGTTTGTGTTTTAAGTAATTGAGTAATCTGGATGAACATTGTTTCTGTTTGCGATGGCATTACAATACATTTAAAAATTTTTTTTTACTTTTGCATTACTTTTGTGAGAGCTTTCTTGTTCACTTGTTTTATACTTTGTATCACTTTGTGCCCTGAAGATGTGTTAATTACCCGAAAGCACTTGGTACTCTATCGTTTCTTTTCATGCTTTTCCTGTGGCTTCAGCTGATAAACAAATCATGTGCATACTCTTGTAACTTTTTAGTATACATAGATTATACTATATACATATATATAGATATATATATATATACATGTGTATATGTATTATATATATATATATATATAATGTATATATTTATATATATAATATATATATATATATATTATATATATATATATATATATATATATATATATATATATATATATATATATATATATATATATATATATATATATATATAATGTTATATATATATATATATATAATATAATGTGCGTTCTGTAAAATTGAAGACGCCACTGAAAGTGAACTAACTCATGAAAAATCTGTATTTCGGCGGGCAATACTTCTGTCTGATCGCAGGTGAATCTGGAAAGAAAGTAGTTGACTAAAGCATTTATTTGGAGAATTCAGGTTGTCTAGAAAGATTTCTGAAGGATTGGAATGTGACGATTACTTTTTTAGTCTTGTGATGAAAGGCCGAATGTGATGTGAGGATTCGTTGAAACACTCGGTCGAAAGTAGGCCATAAAATGGACTTGTTGATTTTCTGATTTCCACGGCCCCCTCGTAGATTCACATTGTTCCTTTCGTAAGGGCACCTGCTTCAAAAATGACAGAATTCCCTCATAATCACTACAATCCTCAATTCCTGTGAACGACTAATCCCCATTAATGCTTGCGG